>NC_080576.1:97477404-97778434 GCF_029962835.1 Magnolia sinica
AGACAAGGTTCAACCGACCAATACAGAATGACGACTATAGTAACACTGTTGTGGAAGAACAATCCTCTATTTTCCCATGAATAGGTTGTGCATTAGGGAAGATTGAGGAAGAACCGTAACACATAGTAACACATGAATGTTGATAAGCAGAAGAACACAACCAAAGGGAATAGAACGCATTCACAATAATACATTTCATAAATGGTTTAGCAATCATGCAAGTAGTCGATACGATAAGTTGACCGACATGTGCATGTTCATTTTCGGTGTTCACGTGCTTCTTCTTTTCTCTTTTCTTTTCTTTTTTGTCGTGTTTGCCTATTAAAGGAGACTACCCTTCTAAATTAACATTTTGTGTGTAGTAGAATTGGACATCTAATTGCAATCCCTCCCCACTCTTCTCCAAGCACGGGATGCTACTACGCCTAGCGACTGCCCGCTTGATATGATTCTAGATCTGAAGGGCCATCTGACAAGCCTTTTCCACACTGCAATCAAACCATTGCCATCTCTTTCTAGACTTCCCCTCAAAGTCTAGCGCAATAAGGAGGAACAGATCCATTGCCCATTTTCATTAGTCATACTACGATCCTATGGAGCATAAACCTTTTCAGCATAATCTTCCATTGAAAGATGGTATCCTCATAGACAATGGGCAAATATCTATTTTCTACTTGATTTTCACATCTTCCCAAATAGTAAAAGGCAAATGCCCACCATGACACAACTATGATTCAATGTGGTGGACCACTTTTGTGGTAACCCAATTAGCTCCATCTTCACAAATCACACTTTACATTCATCTTCCAAAGAAAATGAATTCACATTCATCTAGCGTATCCACACACTCAAAATCACCTTTAAGCAACCATAACCAATAGTCAAAACCGTCAAATCAAATTTACCTAAGAAATAGGGAATCTCCACGTGAACATGCTTCGACCCGCCATCAACACAAAATGGGTATCATAACCATGAGTGTTACTTAGACATGTGGCAAGGTGGCCAATACCAAAGTGTCCTAACGTGTCCAGCACAACCAAACTTCAAAAATCTAGGCATGGGGACAATTCCGCACACAAATAAATAACAATTTAAGCAAATAGATAAAATTAAATGAAACAATAAAAACATTAAAGAAGAAGAAAATTAGCAAGAATTTAACATAGTTCAAATAGAAACAAATACTTGTAGTTCAAACTTCGAACTAACAAATAATTAATTAATAAAACATCAGAAATCATGGATAATAATCTCAGAAATAGTAGTTCTTACAACCCATCACTTGTTCAGTTAAAATAATAAAACTAAAACAAAAGAACGAAAAGAAAAACAAAGCTTTCTTTTTTTTCTTTTTTCTTTCTTTCTTTTTTTGGTTATTTTGGTCATGGTACCTACAAGGCCTGTTTGGGATCATAGAAATGAGAATATATGGATTTGGCAAATCCATGAGCTTGTAAACTTCATGGATTTGCATTGGATTTAGATTTGACAAATGCCAAAGCCTAATGTTTGGTAATTGAGCTATGAGTCATGGATCGGAGTATATATCGCAAAGCATTGATTGCAAGGGAATAACTTTTATTGCTTTAGAGAGTCTCATTTTGTGAATTTGTCGAGTCTAGAGTTTTCTGGGGAATTTGGGTCTGAACTACAGTCCATTAATTTATAGGGGTGTGGATTTGGGAAATCCACTAATTTAGCACATTCCCAATGAAAGACAAACACTAGAGATTTTACATCCGTGAATTTCACAAATCTTTGAAATGAGTTGGAATTTAGAGAGAGAAGAAGAAACCCTTACAGGTGATCCTCAAGAACAAGAGAATGGGGGCAAGCTGAGAGCTACGAGTAAGAGATCTTTGGCTTGACAAAAGAGATATAATTTATTTTTATTTTTTTTAATGAGGAAGGTGAAACAAAATATGTGCAAAAAAATGTTTGGAGACCTTAAATTGTCCAATGTGTGGCATGTTTTGATGAGATCACTAGGGTAGTTTCTCCTTACAATTTTGAAGTGACATGCAGAGTCTAGGAGCATCCAAGTGTTCCAAGTGTTGGCACAACAAAATCCTAGGAAATATAAGTGTCCACGTGACATTACCCATTATTGAGAAGACAATGGAAGTTTGGTATTACATTCCAATTTCCAAGTCGCGGATGATGGCAATGCGCTCGATGCCTATGGGCACCTTCTCAACCTGCAAAGTTAAGGAGGTTGTGAATATCAGTTTCGGAGGTGCATTAGCTTGACCCAAAAGCAATATAATAAGGGCAATATTTCGACATGTGTTCGTTGAAATTTCTTTCTTACCAAAAACATTAAAAAAGAAGGAAAAATTAGAAACACAAGAATCTATGCTTTTATTGTTCTTTGGGCATGTATTTGATGGTGTATCGGACCAATTTTTAGAAAGAATTCTTGGGTTTCAGGCCAACTTGCTAAAAGTTGTGTCAATGAGTCTTCAAAAGTTGCATCGATGTGTGCAGATTTAATCACCCCATGTGATGCACAAAAGTTGGATACATGGAAGAATAATCTGTAATGTTAATGATTCATCTGCGGGCACCACTGTGAATGGATGTTGGGCGTTGCTAATGAATGAAATGACAGGGTAGAGAACAGGTTCGTCGGAAGGTGTATTCCTCGTCGGGGAAAGGGAAGTCGATCAAGGGTCTCATGGAATATCCAACGCTATACGTGATCATATTTCCTGAGGGTTAGCTCCCCATCAATTTCTCTAGAGTTTCCAGAAAGGTCGGAATTGTCATGGACATGAATATACCTCGAGATATTAGGGATTTGCATTTATGCGCATCAGCTCAAACAAAGAGGTCGAAGGGCAATCGAATTGCTACATGGCGAGAGCTTTAAAGGAACAATACTTTGAGTTTGAAAGGTGCGTTTCGGACCTGAGGTCAAGAATATGGAAGGGGAACAATCAAAGAAGAATCGCAAGAAACTACCTCATAAGGAAACTATAACAAATAGCAATTCAGTTCCACATGTCACAAACCAAAGAACCTCACCCAAAGAAGGCAAAGTTGCCTCGTTTAGAGACGCAATAATAGGCAGATAACAAAACAAAGATAGCAATGAAGGGGGTGATGTTCAATTTCCAACCCCAACTGGGAAAGTTGATTCCAAAATTGATTCGAAGAAGCTAATGAGGTGAAATGGATCTGGCTGAAGATCTCTAGCAATGGACCGATTGTTCATGTAAGACCGAAAGTCGTTGAGAAATCCCTGAAATCGTTACAATGGTCCTTGCTTGCAGAGACTACGCTCGACACAGCTCTACCCCAGATTAAGCGATGGCAAGGTAATTTTGGCAACATGGAATCGGATTGCTTGGTGAAGCCCATTGATGCTCATACAACTTGGATACATTTCAAGGAGGGGTTGGATAAAATTCTTCTGGCGAGTTCGTCGTTCAACTATGGCCCAATTAGAACCCTCAAAAGGTGGTCGGAAAATACCCACTTTCGAAGGGAGACTTGCTGGTTTTAATTTGGGGAATTCCGTTGGAACTTTGGTTCCACAATATTTTCCTAGAGATAGGTTCCTCATTAGGAGAGTTGGTAGCTATCGATCCAAGGACGGAGAATAGAGACAAGCTCAAAGTGGCCAAGTTGTAAATCAGGAAGAAAGAAGCACCTCCGACCCCGATTCTATCAAGGTGGTGGTAGCAGAAGAGAAGTTGTTCTTGAAAGTTTAGAAGAAAAAAAAAAAGGAATCTTCGGCGAATCTGAATCGGTGGGGGGAAGTTTTGAGCAAACAGGATGGCAGAGAATCGTCGTTGAAGGCCTCCTTCAATCAAGTCATGGGCGATGGTGCACCATCTCCAAGCTCTGAAGCCCCTACGAGCATTTTACTAGACACTGGCCATCAACCAGTTGGTGAAGTGTGGTTAGTGACACTCAAGCGAGTGAGAATTTGCCTCCTGAAGACAGGTGCTAAGTAGGAATTACATTGGCTCCCTAGTCCCTACTCCACCCAAACCGGCCTTTTCCCTCAAGCTCAGGTCCAAAGGTAGATGGTTTAGACAATGCTGGCAACTCAAGGCAGCTCCAGATGCTAGCTCAAGAATCATGGAATAAGGAGAATGACACAAAGGCTCGAGATCAGGCGCAAAACTACTCTGAACCTACTTTTTTTATTGATGCTCCAGCATTGTATCCAGAGAAACCCTCTGCTTCCAACACATATACCTCCCATTTTGTCGATAGTGGGGGAAACGTCAACGAGATGCTAACACGTGGAGGTGGGCCCAAAATTGAGCTTGCACTTGTGACATGCGGGAGACGTTTTTATAGAGACACATGTACCAGATCTACGCACGTGGGAGCCTATTGCCCCTTATATATCATCAAATTCTCCTCCAAAAAAAAAATATATTCACCCCAAGCGAGCCCGAAGGCCTACTAAGTCGAGAAGGCTCTTTGTTGTTGAGTCAAGGTCTGAACTTGAAGATATATTGGGAGGCACAAGCAAAGAATCTCACACAGATGCAAACTAGCTTAGTGAAACAAAAGATCAAGAAGATTTCTGGGACAGAAGTCAGATTCTGAGGATGAATCGATTCCTGACAACATGTTACTTGTTAGAAGAATTTAATGATGAACTTCTTATTGTATAAGCCGATAACCCAGAGGGTTGCTTGCTTGAAGATGCTCTAGTTGTAACCCTGTTGTGCGCAACAAAAAGTCTGGAGGTGAACACTGTCAATTATTAGTCAAAGGTTTCAATGATTTCTACTGACCACACTGATTCTTCAGGAGAATCATCTAAGGCACAGGTCCAAGGGCATTCTCAAGAGAGTGGGAGGGATGGTATGTCTTTCAGCATAAGGAATGAAGATGTGTATAATTTTATTCGGTTTGTCAAAGGAAAAGGAGCTCAAAGGATCCACGAAGAATAGTCGTCAAAGGCTATAAAATCTCCCTAAGGCTGGAGAGAGCTTCTGAGCCTGGACTACTCAATTAATTACAATGCTTCTAGCAAATCTAATGGAAGCACGAAGGCTAGAATGGGCAAAGTCAGTGATCAGTGTTAGTCCTCTCTTGGAACATGAGGGGATTGGGCTGTAATATGAAGAGAGACCAAGTCAGAATGGTTTGCAAGAAATCAAAGGCTGATATAATCGTGTTACAAGAGACCAAGCTACAATCAGTTGACAGAGGTACGTTGAACTCCATTTGAGGATTTTCACATTCACATTGGGTGGCTTTAAATGCTTGTGGGTTAGCAGGGGGAATTATTGTCACTTGGAAGACAAAACTCTGGACCTTGATTGAAAGCTTCTCTTGTTCATATTTAGTGTTTGTGGTTCTGCGAAATTGCTCTTCTAATTTTCTCCGGGTTTTCACGTCCGTTTATGGCCCTTGCTCTCCTCTACGAGATCATCTATGGGTTGAACTTTCTTCTGTTAAACAGAAATGGGATCTCATGTGGTGCATTGGCGGAGATTTCAACATATTTAGATTTTCCAATGAAAAATCTAACGAAAGCCAAATAACTACCGGCATGTGGAAATTCTTATAGTGGGTTACTCATCATGATCTAATCGACTTGTCATTAGGAGGTGCTAAATTCACCTGGTCCAATAATCAGTTAGACTCCATCCTCTCGGGGCTGGACAGGTTCCTAGTCTCTCAAGATTGGATTGAAAAGATCCCTTTAGCCATTCACAGGAGTCCGTCGAGGTTGATATCCGACAACAGGCCAATTAGTTTGAAACTGAAAGATGAAAGTTGGGGACCACATCCGCTAAGATTTGAGTCAACTTGGCTGGAAATAGACGGATTCAAGGAATTAGTTTCAAAATGGTGGTCCTCCTCCGAAGTTGGAGAATATTTTGGTATCAAACCTAGCCACAAGCTTAAGTTGTTAAAAGAAAAAATAAAAATCTAGGAAAAATAAAAAAGTTTTAGGTGCAAGAGGAGCAGAATTCAAATCAATTTCAACAAAAATCCATTAGCTTGATATGAAAGAAGAAGCAAGTCTACTTTCAGAGGAGGGCCAAAAGATTAGAGTTATCTTCTAAATATTCTTTTGTTTCAAAAGGAGGAAATCAGGTCGCGTCAGCAATCTAGAGCTTTATGGCTAAAAGAGGGAGATAAAAACACTCGTTTCTTCCATTGTCTGGCTAGTGCCCGAGCCCAAGTTAACAGAATCAGCAATTCGGTTGTGGACGATGTTCGTACGACAAAAAAAAAAAAGACCAAATATGTGATTCCATCATTCAATTTTACAAAAATTTGCTTTCTTGCGACCGATGGACAAAAATTTGCTTTCTTGCGACCGATGGAGGAGACCGAGGCTAATATAATCTCATATTTCCATGTCTATCTATGGAAGATGCAAACTCTCTTGAGAAACCTTTTTCGGAAGAAGTTAGAAGTGCCCTCAATTCGATGTGCAGAGACAAGGCTCCTGGCCCCAATGGCTTCCCGATGTTGTTCTTTCAAAAGTTTTGGCCGATAGTTAGTAAGGACGCCATAGAACTTATGTATGAATTCTTCAATAGAAGTCACCTTTTCTAAGGACCTTGGAGCTACCTTCATAGCCCTTATTCCCAAAATTGAAGGGACGGATTTACTGAAAGATTTTAGGCCCATTAGCCTCATTGGAAGACCGTCTGAGGCCAAAGTTCTTGCGCCAAGATTTAGAAGTGTTCTTTCAAAGATCATATCGGGAAATCAAGGCGCTTTCATTGTAGGTAGATAGATCCTAGATACTGCCATCATAGCCCATGAGTGCATTGACTCTAGATACAAAGAAGGGATGGGTGTTCTAGTTTGCAAACTCGACATCGAGAAGGTGTACAACCATGTCGACTAGGGATTTCTAGACTATATGCTTGATAGATTGGGATGTGGCCATAGTGGAGAGGCTTGATTCAATCTTGCATTCAATCCCCATCTTTTTCCATCCTAACCAATGGGTCACCTTTTGGTTTCTTTAAGCCTTCGCAGCATCAAACAGGGAGACAATTTATCTTCTTATCACTTTGAGGTTGTCAAGGAAGCTTTTAGCAGGATGTTTCATAAGGCCAAGGTATTCTGTAACGGTAACGGTGGCCGTAACAGCCACCACCGTTACCTTTACGATACGGGGCATAATGGCTATTACGGCCCCGTAACGGCCATTATGGTCCCTCTTTTCTATTTTTTTATTTATTGAAAAAATCCCCGAAAAACATGTATTTGTCCTGTAATGTTGATTAAAAAGTATGAAAAACATGTCTCATAATAGACCATTACGGGGCTATTATGGCCTTTATAGGGGGATGCAATGTGCCGTTAACGACAATTACGGGTCCTTTTTTTTTCATAACGGCTGTTACGGCCTCGTAACGTGTAACGGTTGCCACCGTTACCTTTACGTAACGGCCTTTACGGCACACCATGCATAAGGCTGAGGAAAATGGATTGATTGGTGGCTTCAAGGTAGTGGAGGCGGGGTACAGATTACTCACCTTCAATACGCAGATGACACAATCCTCTTTTGCGATGCGAATACGACGTTGGCTAACAACCTTCGAAAAATCCTAGTTTGTTTTGAAGTGGTCTCAAGCCTAAATTTTAACATCTTTAAAAGCGAAATGTTGGGAATCCATGTGAACCAAGAAGATCTATTTCATCTGGCAAATGTCTTTGGGTGCAGAAGAGGCTCCTTCCCTTCTATCTAGCTTTGGTTCCCTCTTTGTATAGGAAAACCAGTGAAGCACTTATGGGACAAGGTAATTGAATGAATTGAAAGAAAGTTGTCTAGTTAGAAGCATCGATACCTCTCCTTGGGTGGCTGACTAACTCATATCAAAATAGCTTTTTCTAACATGCCAGTCTATATTTATCTCTCTTCAAATACCCGAAATCAGTCATAAATAGGCTAGAAAGAAATCACACTTCCTTGGGGGCAAAATGGAAAGGGATTGAGGAAAGAGTTTCATCTGTTTAAATGGGAAGAAGTTTGCAAACCGATTAACGAAGGAGCGGCCTAAAATGTTTAGATTCAATGAACGTCACTCACCTTGGTAAGTGCCATTGGAGATTTGGCTTTGAGGTGGGCAAACTATGGAGGGAACTCCTTGTTTCCAAATATGGCACTCAAATGGGTGATTGGAGCATAAAGACCTCTTCGCTCTGATCAAAACAACCTTTTCAAACATGCCAGTCCATTTTATATCTCTCTTCGAATGCTCGAAATCGGTCATAAATAGACTCGACGGCCTGAGAAGAAATTTCTTATGGAAAGGGATTGAGGAAAGAGGAAAGTTTCATCTGATTAAATGGGAAGAAGCCTGCAAACTGATTAGCAAAGGAGGAGCAGGCCTAAAATGTTTAGATTCTATGAACGTCGCTCTCCTTGGTAAGTGGCATTGGAGATTTGGCTTTGAGGTGGGCAAACTATGGAGGGAATTCCTTGTTTCCAAATATGGTACTCAGACGGATGATTGGAGCATAAAGACCTCTTCGCTCTATTGAGCCTCTAATGTTCAGAAAGCCATCATGTCTACCAAGTCCTTGTTTCGCAGAGGAATTTCCCTTTCTATTAGAAAGGGAAATTGTATTCATTCTGGGTAGATATCTAGTGTGGGGATAGGCCCTTACAAGAGCTTTACCCAAGATTAGCTAATCTTGCTCCAGATCGGTTTATGGCCGTCGATCACTGCTTCTCTTTAGAAGGCGGGGCTGTTGTTTGGTCTCCTCCATGTTGACGTAATCTATCGGATGACAAATTCAACGAGTTTGTAAGCTTGCTTGCCCTCTTGAAGCTTTTCGTGCCCTCATCTCATGAAGAAGACTCGATGGTTTGGAGAGTCCATACCGCTGGTTCTTTCTACAGCTTTCGTGTGGCTTGTGGGATGAAAAGGGACACTAACTATAGATAATTTGAAGAGGATATCTCTTATCGTTCCATATATTTGTTTGATGTGCATGAGAGATGTTGAGTCAATCAATCACATTTTCGTTCATCGCCATTTCACTCAAAGTTTGGGAGCATTTCCTCAATATATTTCATGTATCCTGGCCTAGGTGATGCCCAAGTCAGTTGATCATCTTATGTGGGCTTGGCATGGAAGTGCAGTGGGTAAAGCCCGAAAAGCGATTTGGGGACTTGTCGAAATGGGAATATTTTGACACATATGGAGGGCTCAAAATAGTCAATGCTTTCAGAACAAGGAACTCTATGTTGTGGAGGTTATCTGCTTGGTCAAAATTGATGCTTCGAACTGGTTTGTCTATGTAAAATCAGCTTTGTCAGTTTATATTTCTGAGTGGTTCTTTTCTTAGTTTCCTTATGTATTCTTTTCCGTCTTTTGGCCGCATTCTAATAAAATGTCAGTTGCTACTAAAAGAAAAAAGAAAAAAGAGCCCTCCACAGTTTGAATGATACTTACAAATTCATAGAGGTTAGGTTGATTTGCATGAATTGTCCCTTAAGAGCAATTTGCACTCACACTGGTACACATTGCTCGAGAGATTAGAGCAGTTGGAAGCACTACCAGTATCGCTTCGATGCGTTTAATGACAAGCTATATGATATGTGCACATTTGCACATTGAATATGCATTTTTCACTATGATGAGAGGGGACTGGTTTAATCATCTAGACCATTGGCATGTTGTGTGACTTGTGTTCCCATCGTGGCTGGACTACCAAGTGCCTTCATCAAAAAGTGAATAGAGGTCCTGAGGCTGCATGTGATCATCTTTAATTAAGGAATCAGTCTTAGTCAAAATGTGAGCAATGATGGCGGTTAAGAGAGCACACAACGTTTAATAAAAGGCATAACGATGGTATTGGCAAGGATCTACCATTTGAAGAATGATGAGTCTATGCCATTGCCCATTTGAGCTGGGTCCTATGAGATAAATGGTCTTGATCAATGAACCATGGGCACCGCAAGTACACAAAACTAATGGATTAGGACTCCACGACATTGTGATTAATAGAATAAATTTCTCTTCACATTTTTAGTAATGAATGAGCTAGACTTCTATGTTAGTTCTGCACCATTCAGAAAATGCAACGACTAATGTGAACATGGCATGGCTGAGGCAAATCCAAAACTCCCAAATCATTGACCCAAATGTGGATAGAGGATGACCTAGAATAGCACTAAGTAAATAATATTAACTATCTAATTTTTCACCTGAAATTTGGACAACTTGCTATTTTACTTTTAACCATCCACAATCTTGCCTATCCCATGCACCCAAGTGGACCCAAATCCTTCCACTATCATTGGCATCCACTCTTGGCCCAAAGACGATTAAAGCGCAAGAAGTGGACCACAAAAGGATCCGACCATTAGATTTTCATTACGCTTGATAAAAACACTTCAACAATGAGCAAAAGATCCAATAGTTGAAATCGAATATAAAACCTTTTAAAAACATTTTGAGATGCCAGCCAACTATTTTACTATTATAGTTTAATGCATTGAAAGCCTTAGCATGGTCAGGAGCAACCTACAATTTTGAGAGTGAATTTGCTGGAAATGGCAGAATCATTGACACCTATAATAACAGCAATTAATGGATGGGAATAAAAATCACATTGTCACCAATCAGAAAACATAGCAGCAATTTCTACAGTAACTAGATTCACCATGAGATTTCATCTTGCCCACCTCCACCTTTATCCTTGCAAAATCAGCCCTTACACGGGACCCAAGTCATTTAATATTTTTAAATCCTTGAGCCAAAGCCACAAAACTCAACATCTCTTAATTCTACAAACTAGGCTGAGAGTGGATTTGAATATGTTTCTCCTCAAGTATCAAAAATGCACTAACACAATATAATGATCAATGCTTGTCGCTTGATAACCCTATCACGTATCAACTATCAACCCCACCCACTGACCTCTGCTCAAGCAATAGACATCCACACCTTGAAAATGAAAGATATGAACCATCAGAGAACCTCAAGTGCCAAGTCTCCCCTTGGAAAAAAAAACAGCCCATGGAGGTGAAACTTACTAGAAATGCATAGCAATACCTTACCCCAATTATCTCCAAACCATTCTTAGTAAAACCAAAATGAGATCACCCTTTTGCAAACAATGGCCTTTGTGGATAAATAACAAAACCAGAACCTACAACATTGAAGTATTTATTGTCAATACTCACATAGGCCTGCCATTCTCCACCATATTCTCCCCAACGAGAAGTGTTCTAGAGGAACCACCAACATTTGAGTATTACCATCAATCTTCAAATTATACCTGCCTTTCACATCTCATTCTAGAGTGGAACTTTCTAGAAATGCACAGTCATACCTCTCCCCAATTATCTCCACAACCACTCCTAGGAAAACCATATGTAAGATGCGATAAGGATGAATGACCACCTTCCTTAACATTGGTTCATTGGCAAAGAAAAGCAGGTTTACGCCCTCATGTACTCACAGTCACCCTTTAGTAAACAATGGCCTCCCTGGAAAAATAATAAAACCACAACCTCCAACATTGGAATATTTGTTGTCAATGTTCACATAGACCTGCCATTCTCCACCACAATCTCCCCAATGAGATGTGATCTAGAGGAACCGCCAACATTCAAGTATTTGCAATCCATCTTCACATTATACCTGCCTTTCACCACCAGTCTCCATAAGAAGCTTCTCAACACACCATCACATTCTCCCAAGAGATGCTTCTGTAGCCCCCACCATGTTCTCTACTCCAACATTGGAGTATTTGTTTTCAATGTTCACATAGACCTGCCATTCTCCACCACATTCTCCCCAATGAGATGTGATCTAGAGGAACCACCAACATTCAAGTATTTGCCATCCATCTTCACATTATATCTGCCTTTCACCACCAGACTCTGTAAGAAGCTTCTCAACACACCATCACATTCTCCCAAGAGATGCTTCTGCAGCCCCCACCATGTTCTCTACTCCATGTTCTCCATGTTCTTCTTTGTTTCCTTTTCTTTCTTTTTTAATATATAAGCATTCTTTATAAATTAAAAATATATATATTTAAAAATTAAAAAATTAAAAATTAAAAATTAAAAAAATGATAATAATAATATTTTTAAAAAAAACACCCAATACCAGTAAAAAAAGAGAAGATAGCTTCAAAACTATTTCTTTTCAGACATTGCCTTGATCTCATTAGAATCACAGGGACACTCACATATCATTGGCAGCATACAACCAGAAAAGCTAATGACCGATCACAGGCAGCAACAAAACAACACTTTTATTTTTTGATAGATAACAACAAAACAGCACATGTTCCACAAGAAACCTAATATAAAACATTTCTACTAGATACAGGGAATGTAATATAAAACATTTCTACTAGATACTAGAATGAATCCCTCTGGAACAAGACAACAGAAGCAGTGATCTGTCCGATACACCATACACCGGTGCTCCTACAGAAGTTCAGCGTACGTGGCCCTGGGGCACGTGTTCATAAAGTGGGTCCCTGCTTAAGTCAGCCGTGGTTGAGAAATCACACCAAATGGACTATCTTAACCATCTGATCGGTAACCTACAGATAGACAGTAGAGAGGTCATTATGGCCAAACGGCCAGCATTGAACGGGAAATTTTCCGCAGATCAGGCAGCTAAGTCCTCAGATCCCTACGATACGTGGACAATGGGTCCATCTAATAGGGGGCCTGGTTTATGAACGGTCCACGGCCCGTTCAGATTTCCCCAAAAAAAAAAAAAAAAACTAGAAACCACGAAGATCGTGCCATCAGAAATAAAGCATTCTCGTGATCTAGATTCGTAATCAATGCGTTGAAAAAACTGAGAATTTTCTCGGATTTGGGAAAACCCTAACCCTAGAAGAACGATGAGAACAGAAATGAAAGATTATTAAATCATCTGAAAATGAAGTTTGGGTCTGAGATCGGAAACCATACCTTGGGATTAGAGAACTGATGAAGTTTGACGGTGATGATGGTGTCCTCCCAATGGGTTTTTGATGGGAGGGGAGGGGAGGGGAGGGGGTGGGACTTGGAGACGGGTCTCTCTCCTCTCTCTCGTTTTCTGCTCTTTTTGTTTTTGGGTTTGGGTTGGCTGGGAGAAGCTTGCTAAAGCCTACACGCGCGTGTGAAGACTTGCCCGTGTAGAGGCAAGCACACGTGTGCGGAACACGGGCTTTCCAACAGATGGGCCATGGGTTAGGAACTTAGGATTCGTTGGAAACGGATTGGCTACTCCTACTCCCCTGCCACCAGCCCCGTGGCTGGTGGTCGGTGCTCTGTGGGCCCTACCATGATGTATGTTTTTCATCCATTACGTTCATCCATTTTTAAAGATCATTTTAGGTATTGATCCCAAAAATTAGAGGTATATAGATCTAAGGTAGTCCACACCACATGAAAACAATAGTGATTGGATATTTACTATTAAAATTCTCCTAAGGCCCACTGTACTGTTTATTTGATATCCAATCTGTTGATTAGGTCATACAGGCCCAGATGAACCTAAAAAACAAAAATCAGTTTGATCCAAAGCTTTTATGGCTCCAAAATGTTTTTTAATGGTCTACGCTCATTCAACAATGTTTCCTGTAATGTGTTCCACTTGAGATTGGGGTATACCTCATTTTTAGTCTTATATGTAAAATGATATGTAAAAGTAGATGGACAGCATGGATGAAACACATACATCATGGTGGGGGCCACAGAGCACCGACCACTAGCCATTGGTTGGTATCAGGGGAGTACCCAATCCGTTCCCGGATTCGTTGCCCCCGTACGTCCCTGATAATGGAAAGTTCCTGTGGATGGAAGCTATGTGGGGCCACCATGATATCCGTGAGAAATCCACTCCGTCCATCAGTTTTACAATCTCATGATAGAGTATGAATCCAAAAATGAGGCATATCCTAAACTCATGTGGGCCACATAACAAGAAGCTGTAGAATGAAAACGCCCACACTTGAAACCTTTCCGGAGCCAAACATGGTGCATATGAATGCGGATTGCGTCCTACCCCCACCCGTCTTGAGAACGGGAAGGAGCTTTGAGTGGCCACCGTTATGTACGGGTCTTATCCACACCGTCCATCCATTGTTTCTTATCACTTTATATTACAGTCCCAAAATTTTGGTAGATCCAAGAAAGATTTGGACTACAAAATGAGGATTAAACTCTCACCATTGAAAACATCTTGGGGGCTACAGAAGGTTTGGATGGAGCTGATATTTGTGTTTTCTCTTCATCAAGGTCTATGTAACTTTATCAATAGGTTGTGTAGCAAATAAACAGCACGGTGGGCCTTAGAAAATTTGCTACGGTGAGAATCATTATTATCACTGCTTCCTGTGGTGTGATCCACTTGAGCCTTGGATCTACCTCATTTTTCGGTTATTCACTAAAATGATACTAAAAAACGGATGGACGGTGTGGATAAGACACATACATCACGGTTTCCACTCAAAGCTCCTGCCCGTTCCTAGCTGTAGACAGTTGGGGAATGTCCACATGACATCAAAACCGTTTAGAAGGTTATTCCAATCGCGATGGACTTAAAACAAAATATTGTCGTAAATATCATCCTGATACAAAAATTGTGTGGGCCCCACAAGATTTCCAACGGCGAACGTCGATCCCCACTATTTTGTAGGCCCACCTGAGTTTTGAATCTGCATCGTTTTCTTACTCCTCTCCCATTGTAAGCTTGCAGACCCAATGAATGGAGTGGATTTATGATGGCCATCGCAGGAGGCCCACATAGCTTCCGCTGCAGGTTTTGTTGGCCCATCCCGACAATTCGTGCCCTTCACAGATAGGAGATGGCTGCTCGGGATAACATCTGAACCGTTCATATTTTAGAATCCATCATATGGGGGACCATCATTAGAAACTTAGGGAAATCTGGTTTTTCATTAATTTTGTGCTACTTGTATCCACGCAAGTACGTTCAAAAAAACGTGTTGGGACCAACGTGATGTCTATGTGATATCCAATCCGACCATCTATTGCCTCAAATCATCCTTAGGGCATGGTACCAAAAATGAAGAGGATTTAAAACTCAAATGGGACGTAACACCAAAAATGGCAGGAATGGGAAGCCAACCGATTCCTACAGTTTTATATCCCTTTCTACCCAATACCTACTTTACATGCGTCTGCATCTACTTTATGTTGACAACGCTCATTGATTGGAATAAACTCTATTCAATGTTGTTATATCTTGATTAGAGTTATTCTTTATAAATAAAAAAATGTAAATAATTAAAAATAATAATAATAATAAATTAATTAATTAATTTAAAAAAAAAAACAAAAAAACAAAAAAACATTTACATTGCTTTCCAATTGTACAACCATAATATGAGTTTAAATGCATATTTTAATTTTTCTTTTTTTTTAAAGGAGGCTCTTCTCTTATGCCATGAGTCCATCAAAATGCTTTTGGTATTACCAAAAAATGCCTACATGTTATCAATGTAAACAAACTCAAAACACCAAAGAAAATAGGTAAAGAAAACTCAAATGGCTAGATCAAACCAAGAGACAATGCACAAAGGTTTATTGGTTCAGAAATATGTCAACTCCATAAATTATGAACATAGCTTTCTTCTTTACTATAAACAATAGAAATATAAATACAAAGCTTACTTCTCTCGCACTCATACAAAGAACCTCACCTCAAAGAATATCCTAGAAGATAAAAATAATAGAATAACCTGCCTCTCTCTTCATGTGGTCCTCCTCATAAACTGCATAGCAAGAGAGAGCATGTGCAAAGATGCAAGGAGAATAGGCTTCAACATCTGAACATACAGACATGTGAACGCACGACCACAGAGGAGAGACATCTCCCATATACATTAGGAGATGGAAAAGACATCTCCTACTTTGAGACATCAACTACTTAAGTAACATTCTCACACTTGAAAACTAGTTTCTTTAATGATGCAAGAAAACACTCCAAACAATAGCTGCCCAAATGTCATCAATCACTAGATAACAACAAGCCCAAGAAAAGTCAAGCACCAAACAAAATTATACCCTTGTAATAAACTTTGTCAACATATTTGCTACGTTGTCGTTGATGTGAATCTCCTGTAAAGAAATCTAATTGTCTTCCACCACGTCGTAAACAAATTGATACTGAACATTGATGTGCTTGGTCTGAGCATGAAATATTGATTTCTTCGCCAGGTGTAACACTCTCTAACTGTCACAGTAAATCACCAACATTTTTTACTTGAATTTTAATTCTTCCATCAACCTCTTCAACAAAATAGCTTCCTCGAATGCTTATATAGCTGAATGTACTCTACGTTCGTAGTAGACAATACCACAAATGATTGTAATCTTGACATCCAACTAACTATATCGCCGGGCCAAATATAAAATATTACATATAGTAGATCTTATTTTATCATGATCTCCTGCATAATTTGCATATAAAAACCCAACCAACTCTAAATTTTAGCCTTTATAATAAATAATCACTTAAGAAGTACTTACAAGTAACGAAGGATCCACTTCACAATAGTCTAATGATCTTTACCTTAAGTTTGTCATGTATTTACTAACTGCTCACACTGATTGCACGGTGCCTGATATGTTGCACACTATAGCAAACATAAGGTTCTCTACTGCCAATGAATACGGTACTTGACACATATTTGCTTTCTCCGCTTTTATACTATGCCGATAATCTGAATACAACCTCCAACTAACAGGGAATTGAGTACTAACTGGGTTAGGATTCTACGTGTTGAAGCGATGTAGGATTCTTTCAACATAACCCTTTTATGTTATCCAAACTTTCATGTTATTCTTGTCTTTAAATATGGTCATTCTAAATTTGATTAACGTTCTGTAAATCCTTCGTATAAAATTCCTTAACTAAACGAGCTTTTAATATTGCAATAATATAACTACAATTACTTACGACCAACATGTCATCCATTTGAGATTCCCAAACGAGTTGGAGCAGTGGCATACCGACTTGCTTTGCCTCCTCAATTGGCAAGTGTTTATAATATTTTTAATGTATCGATGTTGTGAAAGTATGAACAGGGTGCTTCTCACGTTATTGAGTGGCAAGACCTCGAGTTGCAAGAAGACACTTCTTATATAAAGAAGTCAGTTCAAATTTGTTTGAGACCATGAGGAGCATGTCTTACGTATAAAGACTATACCGTTAATCAAAATATGATGGTTATATCATGAAGCAGACGAAGAATTTTGGGAATCAAAAGTAGAAATTCACAAGAAATATCATCATCTGTTTCAGGAATGATCTCAGGTAAATTTCGAGGACGAATTTTTCTTTTAGGGGAATATAATGTAAAGCCCAATTTTTTTTTTAATATATATTTTTTTGAATTTAAGTGAGAGAGAGAGATGTCCGCTGATTTCATCTTATCTCTCTTTATCTAAACTCTCCACCGTATCTCGCGGTCTCTTAACAAACCATCTCTCTCAAAAAATGAGCGTGTGAGAACAGGAGTCGTACTAAGACTTAAAGAACCAAAGAAAATCATTTATAAGAAGAAGAAGTAGGAAATGAGCTTTTAGAATTCGCATATTCAAGTTAGTACAATGATTTTTTCTTTGTTTTCTTTCTATAGTAGTTTAGTTCGGTATTGATCTACACACTAGACGGATTGGATCAATCAAGCATCTAGTGTATACATTGAATTTATCCATGTGGAAAGGTACACTTATGAGCACGGCTTTATGGTTGATGTGTAGGAGGTGAGATTTTTCCATGATAGATAACGATCGACACGATTTGTACAATTCATGGGTTTTATAAGATTCAACAATGTAATGATTTCAAGAATCAGACCAATTTGACACCTCAATGGATTGTACCAATTATAGATTTACCAAGATTATTCATTAAATTAAGGAAATGAATTAATACCAAAAAAATATTTCTTTGTGCAAGCTATTACTTGGCACAGAATTATATGACCTAATATGAAACGTGTGATTAAATCACTGTCGTTCATCATATTCATAAGAACAAAATTAATCAAAATGCTAATTTATACACCGATTGGACCATTGGATGGGCCGCATAGATTTGAGGTAACGGTATACAATGAATCATGTGTTGATTTATTGTGTGGAACAATTAGATGGTTGAGATTTAACTTGATCTGGAGCGACTATAAAAAACTGGACATCAAATGATAATGACATTCAGATTTGATGACCGCTCTACATATCTAGTGGGCCGCATTGACCAATCAATATAATTATTAAGAATTATAATAAATTAATATATGAATGGTTGGATCAAGATGATTATCGATTATCCCTTAAAATTGATTAAGTGATGATTAAGGAACGATCAATGGTTAGCCTTGATTCATCTATCAGAAGTGATTCGAATCTTGAATTATCAAAGTAGATAAATCCTCAAATTTTCGTGTAAATCATTACAAACTGCGTAAAAATTCAAAATTTTATGTCTAAAATATAATTTTTCGCAAAGTTAGGGGTTCAGTCATAAAATTTAATGATGTTACAGAATGTCACTCGAACCTTTAGAAAAATTAATTTTCAAGATTGTTACTGAAAACAATCCGAATCTGCAAAAATTCTAAGGGCTTGATTATAACAACACCTTAATTTTACAATATTATTTTCTAATTTATGAATTTATTTAAATGATATATCTTATTATTTAAATGAATTTAGATTGATCAAAGACGGGATCTACCATGTGAACTAGTAAGATTAGAAAATAATGTCCATTTATGTGATTTTAGGGAATTTTAATTCAAATCAGACAATTGGTTTACGTAATCATCTCTACCCCATCAAGGTGAGTGATTCTGATGTGTTTCCACTCCATTAAGTTAAAATAGATTCATTGAAAATGTGTTGTATATATGTTTTAACAGTGTTATTATGATCTTTTATTGGATTTGATTAGACATATAATTTTGATTGTTGTATTATTAATGATATGATTTGTTCAATATGGCAGTATAGTCAATTATCTAATTTATTGTGTTGGTAAACTTATGATTTGATTTTAGTATAAGTACAATTAGTGATCTAATTTGTTAAATGTATACAACTATAAATTGATGATTATAATGATGTTATCAGTTAACATAGAAACTACAGTGATTTAAAATTGAAAATGAGAATGATCATATGATATATCATTTATGACCACTTGATATGCATATGCATCTATCATTTGCATGCACGATATGTGTTGAATTTCCGAAGGACATCCCTATATGGTATATTTGGTAAAATCATTACCAGAAACCCACCATATTAGTAGAAGCCTACTCAATGAGTAGATGCAAACCTTGCCTATGCATACCAAATGGTAAGATCCTACCAAGGGACAAGTGCAAGTTAACGAGTTTCAAACTCAAGCAAGTTGACAGATTTCCACTTGATGCATTCTTGCATCACATAACATTTACATTTTTTTGTAACTTATATTGTATATAATTGTTGTTATTATATTATAATTTGATATGAAAAATCATACCAAGACTTCTCACTAGATCTAACCAACTTATCAATATTATATTGATGTAAAATTGTATAGATATGATTGAAGGTGAGTCAATAGCTCAAGAAACAAAAGTACGTGACCGAGCTAGAAAAGAACCCAAAAGACACATGGCCTTACTTAACAGACGGATAAGTTACTGCCCTCGAAATCTGGATCGTGACACAAATCACTATGACAAGGCTATGCTATCGATGGACGAACCATCCGTAGGCACCTAACCATGGCCCCACTTGCATATACTGCTTCAAGCCCAAAATTTCATGTATCATCATCACCAAACAAAAAACCAGGAAAAAAAAAAAAAAGAAAAGAAAAAAAGCATGCACAATCATCGAAAGGTTACAACAAAAGAATAATCCCACCAAGATGGGTTCTTGTATCATGCAATCCTCTTCATGGGCTACCCATGTATTAAAATGACCAAACTACCCTTTCCACTCTAATCACTCGAGACGACCATACATGAAGTAATGGTGGAAGATGGATACGTGCCAAAATAGCAGAACTTGCGCCAATATTGTGAAAATAATGCACAGATGAGCAGCCGAATTTAGTGACGAACACTTCTTGTATATACAACAACAAGATCACCCGCCAGCAATGAATGCACGTGGACTTAGACGAACGACTGGACCACAGAGGAGGTAGTGACCAGGCCGGAGAGGAGGCCCACGACAACTGCACTGTTATAAGTTGTGGGCTCCGTTTGCATGGAATTGTTCCGGTCATCAATAAAGGTGTCATTCAGGAATGGCCCGCCCACGAGCCCCCCCATAGCGACATTAGGATTGGGATCTTTCGACTTCAGCCACTTGAAGCCATTGCAGCCTGTTGTGTCGTCTGCTGGAATTGAAGCACCCCTGTGGTGCACCTGAAGTGGGTACTTACTCCCGTATCCAACGAGGTAGCTCAGCTTCAACGGATTGTCACCCAAGACATAATCAGCCTACAAAAAACCACACGGTTGAGGTTGTCAAAAGCCCGGGAAATCGTTGATTACCTGAAGAAGCTTTTTAAAAAAACATACTAAAAAGAAGGGAATTATATTCTTGGTATGCCTGGGCTTCAGCACATGTACATGTGTCTCTGTGTTTGCGGAATGGCCCAGCAGGCCAATGGTCAGCGACCCAGACCATTGGTCTGCTGGACCATTCCACAAATATCTCCTTGATAGGACAGTCCTAAACACCAATATTGGGCATTTTCTCAGTTGAATGCGGTGGACCACTGCTGTATGATCTTCTTAACCATCTATCTGCAGGCCATTATTGAAAGGTTAGGATTGTCCTATCCAGGAGATTTGGGATCACTGAATCACTGGCCCCAGTCGTACAAACTGAAAACCAAAGTATAATAAGCATATCCTCAAGATGAGGATCCTATCATTCCTCTTGGAAGTATGGTACGCCTAACCAGAAGAATTTTATTCCCATGCATAGGATGAAAAGGAAGATAAAAATAGCAGACTGGATTTTTCGTGCATCAAGAATGCACCTGCGAAATGGCAAATTTGCGGAGATCGGAGGGTGTGTAGGAAGCCCCACTGCAAGACAGAGTTGCGGTCCGAGATGAGAGCATGTAATCACTGTAAACAACAGCAAGGAATGCAGAGGCTACAGGATGCTGCAGAGAATTCCATTGACTTATCCATACCAAACCACCTGTGCAACAATTAGCAATCAAAAGAGATGCTGCTGATGCTTGTAGAAAAGATAAGATACTGCAATTTCTAAACTGCACCGAAGATTCCAATCAGGATATTCTAACAATACTGAATGTTCAAATAATGTTAATCTTTTTTTCTTGTATCTCATTGCTTATAACAAATTGAGAAAATAGACTTTCAAATCTCAAAACTGCCAAGGAGTTTGCTATTTAGGAATTTCATGTGTTCTAAAAACGCTGCACATTTACACAAACTCACCCTTTCATCTTTCATGATACATTCAGGTTAGGTACAAGCAGTGTTCAAAATATCAATATCGCGTTACGTATCGCATTCTTGGGATACAGATACGTATCGGTTATCGCATGGGATATATCGGTTGCATCGTGTAATGTATTGTTGTTGTTGGAAACATGGGAAAACATTGGGAAATTGGTTGAATTTTCAATGAAACTTCGCTGATTGTTAAAAAAAGACATTAGTACACACTTATAAATCAGAACATTACAAAAAACAAGTACGCATAATAGGTTTTCTTTGTATGGGATCCAAATCTATGTGTTGTCTAACTGAATTAATGCAAGTATATTCAATGTCTATTCATATAATTTATAAATGTAAGAAGACGTGGAAATGCAAGCAATACATTCAAAAGCAAAAGAAGAATCACTAGATTAGGTTACATACATGTTTGATTTGATGTTTGGACACAAATATTGCAAATGATATGCGAAAAATTGGAAATTTTTGATTTTTTTCAATTTTCCACAACTCGGCCCATCTCCTCCAATTCTCGAAATTGAAGCTCCCAATTCATAATTTTTCATGCAAAACATGAAAAATCATGGATTTGTAACAATTTGACACTAATTTAACATGATTTACAAAAAATATAAGGACCAAAATTCGAAAATACTCACCAGATCGAACATGTGGGATATATCGCACTACTTGTGCGTTTCGTATCGCACTGGTGGGATACAAGATATATCGTGGGATATATCGGCCGATATCGTTGATATTTAAAACATTGGGTACGAGAATAAAAGTCTTTTTAATCTCGATTATAAAATTTTTGAGAAAATAGACCTCCAAATCTCTAATTTGCAGGGAGATTTCCACTTAGGACATTTTGGATATTCTAAAATTGCTGAATGTTTGCATGAAGTCATTTTTTGTATCCTTATCAATGCATTTTAAGTTGGGTACATACAAATGAATAAATCGAATTTTCATTTACCATCTCTAACTGATATTGATCTACTAAACCAAAATCAGCAGCCATTCTCTGAAGACTAAGAGATCTTTTCGAAATTACTTGTACTCAAATTATGTGGGAAAAGGTTGTTCTGGAGCAATAATGTGTTGGCTTACTAACTTCAATTTTGTAACTGAGATAAATTCATGGGACCATTTGAGAAAAGTTGGCAGCATTGCAATCCAACGTTGAATCCCAGGAATCTGTCCATGGCTTTAATTGGTCTATAGCTGGAACAGAAAGCAGCACAAGAAGTACATGTGAGTAGGAAACTACTCTCCGAAGCACAAAATAAATGAACAAAATAAAAATATTTGAATTAAATAAAAATTAAAACATATGCGAACATTTAAATGCACAAAACAAAATTAGTTAAAGACAACAAGAAGTGCCCATGCACACATATTAGAGATATTATACAATTACATACATGCAACAGACACTAGAAATGAAATTACCATCTGTTCTACTGGAAGTGGCTGTCGGAGAATTTGGTAGAAGACCACACATAACCGCATCGGCTGTTTGCTTATATTTCTGAAGACCAGAGTTCTCTGCATTTGAGGTCTTCTTTGAGCCAAAGAAGCTTACCCTTGACAAAAGAACCTGCTCAATGATTGCAAACTAGTCATCAGTGAAGTTTGATAGTCGTAGTCCCACATCATTTAACAGGTTTACCCAACAAAAGCTATGAAAAGGAAAGTTTTAAATGCAATACATCTCATATTACATTGTGTAATTTACCATAGTTTATGCTAGACTAATTTTGATAGATTCAGGTGGCTGAATTCTTTAGTTGATGCATGACCTTGCTGATTCAAGTGTAGGAGACTCATTATGGTAGTTCTTTCCTCTCTTTTCTTTTCCCCATTTTGGCTAGGTAATGAATTTATTACCCACTCCATAAAAGAAACATAATCACAATATCATATATTTCTTGATTTATCCTTTTTCTTTAGATACATGAAAAGTATGGATTTGTGGGAAATGATTTAAATCCAGGCCAGACAATAACATGAAGAAATTCTTTGAATAAACTGAAATAACTTTGGAATCACAATAAAATTTTCCTTATCAAATCATTCAGTTTACAAAAAGGATTAAAAATTTGGTTTGAAAAATCATGCCGTTCACCACCGATGCAGGGTCGTATGACTCGTATCCCCCTGTATCAGTCTGTTTCGGGCCGGTACAGCCTTATCGCCCATGGACGATACCAGTATGTTCTATTTTCAGACAATCCTTTAAACCTTGACTTACAAACTTCCCGGTATAAAAGAAAGAACTAAAATTCCTCCTTTTTTTTCTTTCATTGAAAGCATAAAAAACTACCATGGGATTAAACTTTTGAGCCACACTATGAAACTTGGGGAGAGAGTGATTGAGATTAAAAAATAAAAAATAAATAAAGGCATGAGGCGAATATATCAGAAAATCAGTTTGGCGTCATGCCAGGGAGGTCTACCACTTAAGCTATTTTCCTACTAAAACAATTGATAGAGAAATATAGAGAGGTATTTATTGACTTAGATAAAGCATATGATTGGTGGGGGGGGGGGGGGTGGGTGTCCCTAGAGAGTTAAACTAGTAAGAGTTGGAAAAGAAAGGAATTTTAAGAGGATATGTTGACATAATTAAGGATATTCACAAGGAAGCGGTAGCAAATGTGAGGATCACTAGACAAGTGAGTTTCCAATTACTGTAGGCTTGCACTAGGAGTAAGCAATGAGCCCATACCTTTTTTCACATTGGTTAGGGATGAGGTAATAAGGAATTTGCAGGTAGGGCTGTACACGAACTGGGCTAGCCCGGTTAACTCGCTCGACTCGGCCCAAAAAAGCTGAACTCGGCCCAACCCGGAACCGAGTTTAGTCCGAGACGGGCCATTTTCTTCAGCCTGAAACTGAGTTCGGGCCGAGTTCAAACATATCCTAGTTCGGCTCGACTCAATCCGAAACCTGACTCGGCCATATATATATATATATATATATATTAAATCTTTACCCTAATCATTTGGTGAGAACGTTGTCCGTCCCTTTGTAGATGGAGCAGGTCCGAACTCGGCCCGAACTCGCCCGATTGCTGCCGGGTCGGGTTTAGGCTGGACATGTTGGCTCGGTGACCGGGCCAGGCCGGGTTCGGGCTGGGTTTGACAGGTGATTAGGCCGGGCCGGGTTGAGCCCAGTTCGACTCGGTTTGGCCCGATGTACACCCCTATTTGCAGGAAGAGATCCCATGGTGTAAGTTGTTTGCAAATGAGATGTGATTAACAAGCCAAGTGAGGGCGTAAACACAAAGTTGTATCTATAGAAGGATGCTTTAGAATCTAAGGGATCTAAAATTAGTTGGACTAAAATAGAGTATATGAAGTGCAATTTTAGTAACAATAGGAGTGGAAATGAGGAATTAGTTCAGATTGCTGACAAAGAAGTTTTCCAAAATGACAACTTTCAATATCTTGGGTCAATGATTCATGAGAGTGGAGAGATTGAGAAGAATGCTACCCACAAAATTCAAGTTAGGTGGAAGAAATGGAGATGTGCCTTTGGAGTTTTATGTGATCGTCAAGTACCGCTCAAACTGAAAGGGAATTTTTATAAGATATAAGACCAGTTAAGCTTTATGGAAAAGAATGTTGGGCAATTAAGGAACAACATGTTCATAGGATGGGTGTGGCTGAAATGACAATGTTGAAATGGATGACTGCCAAGACAAGGATGGATAGGATTAGAACGAATGCCTTCAAGGGAACTTTCGAGTAGAACCAATACGCAATAAGATGAGGGAAAGTAGAGTTAGATAGTTTGGTCATGTGCAATGGAGACCAAGAATTGTGTTAGTTAGGAGTGAGTTGGTGCAAGTTGAAGGCTCTAAAAGGACAAGGGAAAGGTGATGGGGACATCATACGCACGCCCCCCACCCTATGCACATATTCAAGGAGGAAAAGGGCCCCACTATCGATCTAGATCGACGACAACATCTATGGAGGGCCTCATAGTTAGGGGTTGTGCTATGATGCATTGGAGTGGACCCAATCATCGTATGAATTCTATCATATGATCTCATGATCGTGGCCCACTACCCTAGATGATCTAGGATTTTGAGTTTTGACTATTCTCGTTATTAAAAACATAATGAACGGCTTTAATTGCGTAGATTAATTATTATTTTATTTACTTTAGCTTTAAGTATTAGTGTGCGCACATGGCGCAAGGGTAAAATTGGCTTTTGGGGTTTAGGGTTTTCTTATAAATAAACAACCTCATGTAGGTATTTTTTAGTGAAGTTTATGAATAAAAATTCTACGTTTTTCTTCTTCTCTATCTCTTTAGGTTGAAGAATCGAATTGGGTGAGAAACTCTCTTTTCCTCGAATAGTTAACTACCGTGGTGTGAAGCCACAACCATCACAAATCATCCTCACTTCTTTACACCCCACATCCATCATCTTCTACATCCCTCTCATCTTCAGATTCACCATATCTAGTACCCAAGTTCTCTTCTACAACAGGTTTTCAGATTCTGGCCCGTCAGAGGGCTAAAACTTCGGCGGAGCGCCGCGCACAAACCGTGCATCAGATCGACACGAAATTTGGCATGGAGGCAGTCCTACCCTGGCTGATTCTAGCCTAGGAGTCGCTTTCCGACTTTGTGGGCCCCACAAATGTGCAGACGAGTGGTCACCCACGTGCGCCCAGGGCCAACTGCTGTCCACGCATGTGGCTCATCTCAGGTTCCATCTTTCCTCTATTTTCCTCTTCTTTAGCCTTAAATCCAAGCCCTTAACTCTAGAGAATCTCAAATCCCAATTATTCCCAAATTTGCAAACCCTAAATTTTCCCCCAAATTGTAATATGGTGAATCTCTTGAATTGGGAAACAATCCTTTGCAATAATGGATGAATCTTACACTCCTTTGGGCTTGTTTGGTCTATAATTTTATTTGATCTAGCCCTAAACTTGTGTAGGCTTGGACTCCCATAGATTCCCCTTTTTGAATGTTTAATCATATGTAGGATGTAGAATTTTGTGATTGTTTAAAATTGGTATGATCTAAAGTTTGAAATCTTGCATGTCATATTTAATTTCATGTCCTGCATCAAAAAGCCCAAAAGGATGTGGATGGAGGTAGTAAGAAAAGACTTAATGACCTATGATCTAACTGAAGTTATGGCCCTTGATAGAGTGGAATGGCAGAAAATTATTCATGTAGCCAACACCAATTAATTGGGATACGGCTTAGATGATGCTGATGATAGCATAAACTGATACTAGAACTTCAAAAACCATATGGCAATGGTGGTGTGCATAAACTACAGCTTAAGGTAAATAAACATCAAAGATAGTATGAACGGAACGATTCAGTGAAAAGGAGGCTTAAGGTAAGTTGTGTAACAGTTCTAGTGATCTTGTTACAACTCAAAGAGGACCACACATACATAGACACTACAAGTACATGTATATGAAGGTATAGCAAAAAATGCAAATGAAGCATCTCTTAGCAAAGGATGTATTACCTGCGCTCCTGCAAGCTTGTTGTCCCAACTAAACCATGATGGACTGCCCCAATCAGCAAAGTCATTGCCATTTTGTACAGTGACGTAGTTGAGGTATGAAAGGTCCCCAGTTGCATGATAGAGCCAGGCAGCAGCCCACAAGAGTTCATCTGTATAGCCTGTAGAGTTGTAGAACTTCTGGACTTGAGGAATGCTGATACTGTAAGAACCTTTGTAAGTATCAGCAAAGGTAAATAGTTGCTTGGAGTGCCGAAGCAGTGTATCCGAATATGTGGCGTCAGAGGTTTTAAACACAAGAGAAGCTGCTGCCAGAGCTGCTGCAGTTTCTGCTGCAACCTCTGTTCCTGGAGAAGATGTGTTCACCTGTGTGAGAGGCCTTTTCTTAGCCATGGTTTCAGGCCTCTCCCAACATTTGTGGTCTACATCAGGATCACCCACCTGCACCAAAACAATGCATTTTAATCGCATCCCAAAAATCTTAATTACAAAAGAATGTTCAAGGGAAATTGCAGATCTGGAGAAGAAACAAAAAAACAGAATGATTCAAAAGTGTCGCTGTGTTGAGTACAATTACAGAAAAAAAAAAATTTAAGGCAAAGAAGGCCATATCTTTTTTTTTTTTTTTTTGAGAGAGAGAGAGAGGTTCATATATCATATTTGGCATTGATTAGCCAGGAGATCTTTTGAACCAGAAGAGAGAAAATGAAGGAAAAGGCCAAAACCTAGATGGAAATGACCATTCTGTTTTGCATTTTGCACTTTTAACAGCAAAGAAACCAAGATCTCACATTTGGGAGCAGTAAGTCAAAAGCGACTATAAAAAAAAAGGCCTCAAAACAAACAACCCCCCTCATAGAGATCAATATACCAAGAGATCTTTCCATAAAACTAGTCGATAAGTGCATCATATTTATATGTGAGCATGATATGGCTGATAAAATGTATAAGGCAATAAGAGATCTCTATAAAATCAATGGCTTGGACTACTTACTGCATTCTTATTCATGATTTTAGAACATGAACAAATTTCACTGAAATTATTTCCTATTCTTTGAACGTTGAACGCGGTTCTTTTTAAAGAAAGAAAGAAAGAAAAAACTAAATACGGTTATCTGCAATTGAATTGCAAACATTTATGATTAGTGTACTTGGGAAACCTCATGATCTCCACTTGATTCGGTTTTTACAAACTCTGCAATTTGGGTTCAGACTTCAGAATTTAAACAACTAAAGTGAATTAGTAACTTATGGTATTCGATGTTCAGCCAAGGGAAATGACGTTATTTGTTCAGCACACTATCCATATAGATACACCCACCTTTAAGTAACCTAAACCGTGCATCTAGTGATCCCATCATGGAATCAGTGATTCCCAAAATCTCCCATATGATGATCCTAGCCACCGAATTTGTTGATTTGAAAATGGTTAACTATGGCCAAGACACAATAATCAACAGGAAAGAAAGGGCCCAATTTGATGACTAGTATCATTCCTAGAGAAACTTTTCTCTTAAGCAGGCCAGTAAATGATGGTTTCTACCAGATTTGGATTATCAAAGTGGGCCCCGCTCGTACATTTATTTTGCATGCAGAAAGAGAGAGAGAGGGAGTGATGTTTTTCTTCATAAGAATAATGTTTGCTTCCACTAACTTGGTGCTTACCAAGAGGACAATGCTATGATTCAGTTGAGCAAAAGCATAGCACGAATTAATGAGTTGTAAAACTGCTTGTGGTTTAAAAACCAATCGTTTTTCTGACCAGAAATTCTTGCTTAAGCTGTAACTTTTAATCTACAGACACCAACTATCCCAGTATTATAACTTGCCTGAATATACAGAACATTCTCAGAAGGATGGCAATTGATCAGATAATCTGTGATCCACTTGAGTGAATCTTGTGCAGATGCGAGCTCCTTCACTGCATTCATCTGATCACCATACTCAAGAATCGTCCACGACAACACAGTTGCCGTGAAAGCCATAGGCAAACCGAACTTAATGTGATCTCCGGCATCGTACAGTCCTTTTGATAGATCCAAACTCGCTTCTTTTCCATCTTCCAGAGCCGAATCCCCTCTCCAAGAAATCTTGTTATCCACCAACTTACCAGCTGCAAGAAAAAATAAATACTAATACTAATAAACCTCCACAATTATCAAAGGCCGTATGCATCATGTATCAACCACCACCATTTGTAAATGGCATCAAACCCATTAAATCATAAGATTGATGGATCTGTCCATTGATCCAGACCGACCAACTGATAGACGACCTCAGAGATGGGACCATGGATCACTGGATCTATAGAATATTTTGGACCATGGATCTTAACCTTCCCATGACCATACAAAAATGGGTGTGGATTGGATGTTATGAACTCCAATTGGCACAATTTTGGGGCTATGGTTCATCCAAGGAGTTGTCCACTAACTCAACATCTCAGATCTTTCACCAGAGTGTACCAATCAAGGGTTCCTAGGATGGATACCATCTATAAAATGCTACCTGATGCAAGTGTCCTCAACCTATTTATCATAATGCATGGTCCAAGATGGATTAAAATAAGATTTTATTTATTTTTCATGGATAAAAACCAAAACACATAGATCTTATTAATTCAAAAGGAAATTCAACACATTCTTCCAGATCTGAAGACAATAGCAAAGCTACAACTGAGTAAAAGCAAAAGGAAAAAGAAGAAAAGAGAAGGCATATTACCAAAAGGAAGATGAGTACTGAAGAGGGAAGCTGGTGCACTTGCCAACCTGGCACCGTGTGCCAGATCCAGGCCGTTCATCGGGCACGACCCACCACTAACATGCCCTAGCACAAGAATCAGGCTGATTGATTCATCCGGTAAGCCTGCACGCACAGCAAGTGTAGAACAACGGCCAATTTCTTCATAGCCATCCATTTTTCTGAAGCAGCTGGTGCCTGCCTAATGACCGGACTAGCCTGATTACTGGGCCAGTGCATGCTCGTGGTGGGCCCCACATGACAGATGCCCTAGATCTCACACACATTCTTCCTAAATCCCATCTTCAAACATCCTAATTGGCGTAAAACCAAAGTACATTGTCGCTTAAAAGCTTCAATTCCTCTACATTGTAGAAAATAATAACATCAAAAGAAAAGAAAAGAAAAGAAAAGAAAAAAAAGAAGAAGAAGAAGAAGAAGAAGAAGATAAATTATAAGAAATGTACAGTACGTTTGGTTGCACCAAATGTGGTGAAATTTCATGATTAATCAGTCTAATTTGGCAAAAGATATCATGAAATTTCAATATTTGGTGCAACCAAACACACCCGAAACAAAATCTATTATCCAAAATGCAAAATGCAACACATGGCAAAGTGACGCAGCAATCGAAGCCGTCCATCTAGTGGGCCCTAAAGTGGATGAAAAAACTGCTTAAAATGCGCATGGATCAGGTGATTCTAGCCGTCCGATCAGCATCCTTCAAAGCAACCGTAACAAAGACTAAAGCAGCTAATATGAGTGGAAAAATCGAGAAATTTGGAGAAGAAATTGAAGTACATTTCTGGATGTCGAAGAACTGGAGGGCAATACGGAGAGCTTCGGCGTATTTCTTGGCAATGGCACCGGGTGGGCCCGGGACGGGAGCTGCCTCCCTCGAACGGTGGGATTTCTTTCGGATCGTGAGTACAGCGGCTGTAACTACAAGCGCTGCGATTCCAAATACGATCAGCCACCAGATCCAGCCCTTTGAGTACTTTGAAACCGCTCCCATTCCGATATTTTTAGTAGCGATCTCTGTCCCTCCCTGGTGTAAGAGACGCGAGAGAGATCTGCTGCCAGAGAGAGTGTCGGTGAGAGAGGGAAAGGTTTGGGAGGTTTTAGATCGATTAGGAAGGAGGGAAATGGATCTTGTTTGGTGGTTTTTCCTGCCTGTTATCCCTAAAATGACTGAATTACCCCTTCTTTTCTGAGAATTCCCAAAGGAGATACTAAGAACGAGCGCGACTTGGCTGCGACCGGCTACCAGCGATGTGGGTGATACCCTGACCGTAGTTACCCACCTCAATGCATGTGTTGTATATCCACGCCGTTCATCTGTTTTTCCAGCTTATTTTAGTATATGTTCCAAAAATCAAAGAACATATAAATCTCATGTGGACCACACCATGGGAAAAAATAATTATTGACAATTAAAAACCTTTCGTGGGCAACAAAATTTTTGAATCAAGGTAATATTTGTTTTTTTTTTCCTTTAATACAGGTCTGCGTGACCTTATCAACGGGTTGGATGGTCAATAAAAATTACGGTGGACCCAAGGAAATTTTTAACGGTGATCGTTCAATGACCACTGAATCCTGTGGTGTGGTCCACATGAAAATTGTATATGCTCTGGTTTTGAGAAAACATCCTAAAATAAGCTGGAAAAACATATAGACGGCGTGGATATACAATGAATACATTATGGTGAGCCTACGGTTAATGTCTCGCCCACGTCGGCAGGTTCCATCGTCGTAGTCAAGTCTCGCTCTCTAAGAAATATCTACCAGATGTCGTTATTTTCAAAATCGCGCTAGTTTCGGAGATTTCGCGATTTTAAAGCAAATAATTAGAGTGTAAAATAATTCAGCTTCCACTTTTATATTCAAATTTTAAAATTTATTTAGTAATTTATAGTAAATTTTTTGAATATTTTATTTCATTCAGATTTTTTCATTAATACTGTAAGAAAAATTCAGTATCTATCCCAGTAAGTTCCAAGAAATTGCCGTGCCATGAAAATAATTTTGAATGCAAAGGGTGGAGATCAAATCCCTTCTAATTCAATAAGGATTATCGCAGATACTACTTAAAGAAGCGAAGCGTTGTGATACTATTAGTGATTAATAGTGGGATAAACTACATCAAAATGTAATTAGCACAATTCAATGATATTTGGCTGATGAGGTTTTATATAATGTCATAGGTGAGATGACTATTACAAGATTATGGGAGAAGTTGGATAGCCTCTACATTATAAGATCACTATCTAATCACCTATTGCTAAAGAAGTGATTTTACGATGTGAAGATGTTGGAAGTGACAAATCTCAATGAACACATCCGTAACTTCAATAAAATAATTTATAAATTGATGAGTGTAGATATTAAGATTGACGAGGATGATCAAGTCTTAATCTTATTGAATTTTTTTCCAGAGTTTTACAAGAATTTTGCAAACACTCAGTGTCACAGTAGAGAGACCATTGGCGTCGAAACCATTATCTCAGCCCTTCATTAAAAGTACTTGAAAAAGAATAACTGTAGCGAGAGTTCATCTGTGGATACATTGGTTGCTAGAGAAAAAACTTCTACGTGGGAGAAGGGGAATTCGCGATAGAAATCCAAGTCTAAGGGCAGAGGCAAGATGAAGTGTTGGAATTACGAAAAGACTGGACATATGAAGAATGATTGTTACTCCCTTAAAACCCATAAGGATGAGAATTCATATAATTCTACAATGGAAGTCAAATCAGTGAAATCTCATGAAGGTTTTAGATGGTTGCAATGCATTATCGGTGTCCACGATGTGTCACTTCTATTAGGAGTAGATTTTGGATACGGGAGTTTCGTACCACAAGACCCCTCATTGAAGTTGGTTCGTCTCATACAGTGAGTATAATGGTAGGTTGGTTCTTATAGGCAATGATCATGCCTGTAAAATGATTAGAATTAGATCTGTTCGCATCAAAATGTTTGGTGGGGCTAAGCGCACTCTGACCGATGTGAGGTACATTACAGATTTGAAAAAAAAATTCAATTTCTCTTGGTGCTCTGGATGCAAGTTTACCAGCCATGATGGTGTCATGAAAGTTTTAAAGGGAGCACTCACTATTATGAAAGTACAAAGGAGGGGCAATCTCTAGAGGTTGATTGGGAATATTGTTTCAGGTGGGGCCGCAACATCTGTAGCACAATCCACATCAATATGTGTGTGGATGTGCGCTTAGGCTACATGAGTGAGCATAGTATGAAGGTATTCATCGATCATAGTTTAATTCATGTTTTTAAATTATTATTTTTATTTGAATATATGTGAGCATTGCATTAGTTCCAATGACGCGACTCACGCACCGACCCGATTCCCAGGCTAGAAGATGTCGGTTTGCGTTTATTCCGAAGAAACGCCGTGCGTTGCGAATCTCGAGGGAATCTCTACAATAAGTCCCATCAATCAACCATAAATGTATCCCTTATCCAAGTACAACTACCCCACTCCTCCTTTTCCCATAAGTCAAACCTCTCTCTCCCTCACCATTCCTCTTTTACCCATTTTTCAAACCAACCCAAACACAATCTTACTTTCCCATCACTTTTCCTTACACCCACCACTTCATCCATCACTCTTAATATTCTCTTTCTCTCATTTACTCAAACAATCTCCTAAGCAACCTAAACTCTCTCATGTCCAAGCTTCCCTCTCCCTCCTAAGTGTGGTTCACCTTCTCATCTTCCAGCTACACCTTCTCATCTTCCATCTCAACCATCCAAACCCCATCATCCACCGTCCTAGGTGAAGGCAAAGAGCTTAGGAGCCCAAGGAATCAAGGAGAAGGCCAAGAGGTGGGTGATCTACCGTTGATCTCAAATTTTGGGGCCACTTGTTGTGGGACCCACACAATGTATGCACTGTTTAAGGGAGGGCCCATTAGTGGCAGGGTCCCTCCCCTTTCACGTCTCTCCCTCTCTCTCCCTCTCTTTCTTTATATGATATTTGATGATGAAGGGGTGAGTGTGGTCCACCTTGAATCACATATTCAAGTGGGACCCATTGGATGAATGTGTTAGATCTACGTCATCCAGCCCATTAGCGGGCCCGAATGGAAGGGAAAACATAAGTATCAGGTTGATTCAAATCAGGTGGGCCACGTTCATGTGGGACCCACCATGATGCCGTGTTTGTCCTAGCAGTCCAGCATCTCTGGATGCTGGACGTGAGGTAGGGGCAGCTAACATGGAGTGTGTGCGCTGACATGTGGGTGTACTAACGAGCTAACCAAATGGTGGGCCACTCATGCAGGCCCCTCCTTGATGCTTGTAGTTAATCCAAGCCGTTCATCCCTTTCCTCTGATCATTTTAGGCGTTGAGCCAAAAGTCAAACCCAATCTGGGGTTCTGGTGGGCCATAGTTTAGCAAAAAGTGGTTTTTACCGTTGAAACCCACCCTTGATGGTTGTATGCAATGAAATACCTTGACTATTAGACTTGTTTGGTCCATCTCGGGCTATGGAATTCAATGGGTGGGGTGAATTTCGTTGTTATATATATAAGCAGCGGCAACAATTGCTGTCGCTGACAGAAGGCACAGGCAACGCTTGCGCTGGCTGCCTGGCGGACGACCGGTTGGGCCTCACGGCTCCCGCTGTGGGCCCCCATCGTGATGCGTTTCGAACATCAACACCTTGCATTTGATGGGTCCCCTTTGTCCATGGGCCATCCCCAAAAATCAGCCATATCCGCATCACGTGGGCCACACCATTTAAAATCATATGAAGACATGCCTAAACAAATAAAAACACTTAGTGGGGCCTACCTGAACTTTGATGCGGCTAAAACTTGGTCTGACCTAAGTGGGACACACATAATGGGTGAGTTGGATGTTTGAACCCCCCCCCCCCCCCCCGACCGTGACCCTATGAACGGTTTAGGTGGCAAATAAACATTCCAAAGGGACCCCTTGGTCCACGTGACCCTATCAACGGCCGGATGCAAATAAACATTATGGTGGGCCCCTGGTCCACTTGACCTCAGATCAGAGGCAAATAAATATTACAATGGCCCTACCCAGGTCCACGAGACCTTATGAACCGTTGGATGGCAAATAAATAAGGTTTCACCAGGGTCTATGTGACCTTATCCACATATTGGATGGAAAAAAATAAACGTTTATGGTGGGCCCACACGGGACCCACTAATGTATGTTTTGTATCCACACTATTCATTTATTTTGTGGGGTCCACCCTATTTATGTGCCCCAAATATGGGCCACCCTAGGCAAGCCCACGGTGATGAGTGTGTCGGACCCTCTGTCCTTCTAATTTTGCCAATCATGGGCTGCCATATGAGGCCCATGTGAGTAGGCCTATTTTGATGTATTTATGGGTCGTCCATTAAGGCCCACTTTGATTTGTGTAAGGCCATTTATTGAGGCCCATCTTAATGTATTTGTGGCCGCCCACTAAGACCCACTTGAGATATATGAGTCCATGGTTTAAGGCCCATTTGATGTATTAAAGGACCATGGGTCGAGGCCCAATGGGTTGTACATGAGGTCCATTACAACGTGATTCTACCATGGTTCATGTGCTGACTATTGTAGTGGGCTACGCCTTGCGAGCAATGATGGTTTGACATCCACATTGAATGGATAATGTTGGTTAAATGTCTGCATTATAACTCTCCCTAAGGCCCAATGATAGGCCCATACTTGTAGTAAGTAGGCTGTCTAGGCCCATCTCCGTCATACACAGAGCCCATCTCTTTATACATGTTCAATATAGATCCATGATTCATGATCATATGCATCATATGTATGCCTGGTATGAGGAGTGACCGATCATAGCATATGCCTTCGGGCGGACTGTTTATGGGCTCCCTGATAGGCGGAGTAGCCCCATATAAGTGCATGGTACACGCAAGACTGTTGCATGACTGCTAGTGTGACTCATGCACTAGCATTTGTGTGATTGTAGTTACTGTATGCCCTAGCGACATCAGGGCCATAGCCTCCACAGACACATCGTGGATGACTGAATTGGATACCGAAAATATTGTTTTTAGCATCGGGGCGCCATAGATGTCCCTAGCTGAAAATTCCTAAACCCGATGGTACCAGAGGATGACTCCAACGTTGAAACCGAGTGGATACATAAGCACGCGAGGGCCGTATACCAGTAGGCCACGTCTCCCACTACGTCGTTGTCAGTTGGAAAGGGGTGTGACCTTACCCGCTTGAGTGAGGGGGCAATTTTTAGGTTGAGTTTGACTAGCTTGAGGAATCGGTCCGCTATCGATGAGCTGGGCCCGATATTAGCAGACGGATAGTGAGGTCTCTTTCACTCTCCCAGTTGTGCTTCCGGATGGGATGGCAAGCGACGTAGAGTGTACTTGACCCGGTGATTATCCGTCTGAGAACCGCACCGATTTGATGCTCTAGTGAGGAGCCGCATTGATATGTGGATGAGGATTGACATGCTTGATTTGCATTCTCGCATCGCATGGCCTTGATATGGCCGATTGCATTCATGTTTTGCACGCATAGCCTTGGCATGGCTGATTGCATACATGTGTTCATCGGTATGATTCCGCATTCTCTGACCTTGCATTCCGAGCACGCTCATATTGCGCACACACTTACACCACCCTCTAAGCTTTATAAGCTTATGCACGATTGATGCGTGCAGTGATGCCAGACGCAACCGTAGCTTCACCGTCGTTGGAGTGTGCAATCGAGCTTCAGGAGTTTTTGATATAGCAGAATAGTGTTGCGGAATATATGAATCAAACTCTTTTAGAGATGGCCAAAGCATGTTAAGTAATGCTGCATTGAGCAATGACCTATGGGCTGAGGTCATTAACACGGTTTGTTATTTGGTGAATCGGTCTTATCTATGACTATTGATTGTAAAATTTCTAAAGAAGTATGAAGTAGTCATGAAACATATTACTCATGGCCGCTTGTATTTTTTGTGATGCTTACTCCCATATACCATTTGTTGAGAGAGATAATATAAACCAAATGTCAAAGAAGTGTACCTTTATTAGCTATGGTGATGGTGTGAAGGGATACAAGTTATATGACCGGGCCACACAAAAAATCACAATGAGTTGAGACATCAAATTTGATGAAAATTTCTTATTCCGTCAGGATAAACACAAAGAAATGAAAAAAATCATTGGTAATTGATGTTGAAATCGACAAAGGTGAGATACTTACAAAAGTCGAGTCGTAAAAAGAAATACAAGAGCAAGTAGAGCAACCACCTGTCAGGAGAAATCCACTGCGAGATCGCAGGTTACCATTGAGATATAGAGATAACTTAAATGTTGCATTCACCTTCATTATGGATGAGGGGGGCCCGTATACTTTTCATGAGGCTTTTATTGACGTAAATGCAGATATGTGGATGACAACGATGTAGGATGAGATGGATTATCTGTATAAGAATAAGACACGGGAGCTGATGTAGCTTCCTGTTAGGCATAAAATGATCAGATGCAAGTGAGTTTATTGAAAGAAACATAATATGTATAAGGCCATATTGGTAGCGAAAAGGTCATGCACAAAATGAGGGTATCAACTTCAGTGAGATTTTTGCACATGTTGTCAAGCAGATATTTATCAAATTTATGTTGGCGTTGGTTACCCAATACAATATTGAACCGGAGCAGTTGGATATTAAAACTGCTTTCATACGTATAAAATTGGAAAAAACAGATTTACCTCAAGCAACAAGAAGAGTTTGAGATACAGGGGTCAGAGAATATGGTTTGCATGTCGAGGAGGTCATTACATGGCCTGAAACAGTCTCCAAGGCAATGGTACAAAAAGTTTACTTCTTTTATCTTGAGCCAATGGTTCACTAGAAGTAAATTCAATCACCATATTTACTTCAGAGCACTTAGTAATGGATAATTCATTATACTAGTATTATATGTTAATAATATGTTTATCGTCAACCATAGCGTGTATTAGATCAATATATTAAATGCTTAATAATCCATGACATTCGAAATGAAAGATATGAGGTTGCAAAGAGAATTTTCAGCATCGGCTTACAGAAGGACAAAGAAAAGAGCAGACTATGGTTATCTCGAAAGGAGTATCTTAAGAAGATCATACTTAGGTTTGGAATAGACAAGGCAAAACCAATTAGCACTCTCCCCGTTGTTCACTTTGGCTTTTCTTCATAGTAGTGTTTGCATCAGATGAACAAAAGCAATACATGTCTCATGTGTCATACTTGAGCGCAATTAGTAATTTAATGTACGCTATGGTCTATATGAGACCAAACATTTTACATGCAATGGGTATTATGAGTAGATATATGTCCAACCCCGATAAGTAACACTGGAAGTCAGTGAAATGACTACTTCATTACATATGAGGTACGAAGGACTACGTCTTTACATTTGAAAAGTCAGAGGAGAAACTAGTAGGCTATGTAAATTTTGATTATGTAGGGAATGTTAACAATAAAATGTCAACTTTTGGTTTCTTGTTCGTGTTATCAGCTGGAGCAATTAGTTGGATGTCGAAGCTTTAGTATGTGGTTGCTCTTTCCACAACCGAAGATGAGTACATGGAAGTGATTGATGTATTCAAAGAAGGTGCCTGGTTGAAAGGAATGATAAATGAGTCGGGGCTTCAGTAAGAAGTCGTGCATGTGCACTATGACAACGAGAGTGCTATCAATTTGGCAAAGAACTCGGTATACTATTTATATACTAAACATATTAATGCTCATCATCATTTTTTTTCTAACAAGTGTTTAAAAAAGGCAATGTTACTCTTGAGAAGATCCACACCCGCATGAATCAAACCGACATGCCTACGAAAGTTATTCATGCAGAGAAGTTTAGATTTTACTCAACTTATCTACGCTTAGCAAAGGTTTGATGAAAATATAGTGTGCATAAGAAGCGATGATGAAGATATGATGGAGATTATTATAGATAGAGGAAGCGGCTTGGAGTAATGGAGCATGGAGATTAAAGACACGGTGAAGATTATTGAAATTGGGTGCCTTTAATCTATGTTGAACATGAATTTTCGATAGGATTGACACCCTGTTCGTTTCGATCGAGAAATTTTGGTTTTTCCTTAATTGCTCGTTGGACTGTTTTGGTCATATTCAATTAGATCGAAGAGGCTTTTGATTTGATCAAGAAAATCCAAAAGTATAAATTTTCTCTATGGACGATTTTGAGAACTTTGGATTCAATCAAAAGTGTGGTCGATTCAATTGAAGGGCCCTTGATTGGAGTCAATCCTATCGATGGTCCTATCGACAGTTTTGCGTAACTTTTACATAAGTGCGCGGTTTTGTTTTTAATTATGGATCTAGGTTATATAAATGAGTGTAATATGAGATTAAGGTAATACAAGGTGATTAGAAACTTGTTTTCAAGAAAGATGGGGTTTCGTGAAAGGGGATTTAAGATTTTCAACTCTAGGGTTTTCATATAAGTTGATTCCATCTCTTATAATTTCAATTTCATGGTGGATTGCTTGTCCCTTTATGCTGTGGTTTTTTTCTCGTAAGGGTTTTTCCACGTAAATCGTTGTGTTATGTGTTTGTTCGAATTTTCTCTCTATGCATGTTGATTCGCGTATAGATCACGTCTGGGTGACACTTCTATGCCCAACAATCACACTTTCCCTTCTTTGCTCCCCCTAAACTCTATACATGATGCATTAGCTCCTACCTCGCTTCTATCTCATGCTTAGCTCACTTCTATCTCACATTCAGTCATTTCTTCGCTACCTCGTCAATACCCTCACTTCTTTCAGAATACTAGGATAATCAATAATATTTTTCGATGCACTCCTATCATCTATTCCTTCGAAAGGGACACTCCATTGCTCTTTAACATATGCTCTCAATATTTACATTTCCATTAAAGTTGATTACCAAGAAGTTGATATATGTGCTGGCAACCAATGTCTAGTTGACTTTAGTTCTCACCCACTTGCACAATTGCAAATAGAGAAAAATAAAGTGTTAAAATAACAATTAACATCATCTGATTAATTTTCAATATATTTTTATTTTTTATATTTTTTATTTTTTATCAATAAACATTCTATTAATATTTATTCAATGCACTAATATATGTTACATACTTACACTATCTCACTAATAAATCAAAGTCGCTTGATATATATTGAGTATAGTAGATTTATGATATCATCTAACAACTTAGGACTTTAAATCAAGGGTCGATTAAAGGAAAAAATCTCAAGCATGAGGATTGTATTCAACAGGCTATCGATCACGAGCATTGGACTTTTTATATATTTTAATTAAAATATGTTTATTTTCATAAATAACAGTATACACTTTTAAACTTATATATAAATCAACATATAATGATAAATCAATATCTTTTAAAAAAATGTTTCTAAAATTATTTTTGATAATTTTTATTTAAAATTTACGAAAGATGTCATAAATCTATAGATAGGCTTATAACTAGAGTGTTGTGATTTTTTAACCCCATAGTTTCAATTTAAAAGGGTGAAAATGAAAGATATAAAGATTTTTCATAATTTCTTCAATTTTCTCCAACTTAAAAATGTGAATCTTAAAATCCATGATTTGCATCCAAATCATGAATAATCATGAATTACAAGTATGTTTTAATAAGTTATAAGTAATAAATAGAGTAGAAAGAAAGACATAACCAAGCTATTTTTCACATTTCATTTCAATTTCCCTCCCAAATATGTGATTTTCTTCTATAACAACTCAAAATGAATTGCATGAGCTTGTTTAGATCATGGAGTACTATTACAATATTGTAGTGTAAAACTCACATAATTACTTCTTACCTTTGATTGAAATTACTAACTGTGAAATCATAATAATCCTTTAAAATCACTGCATGGAATGGATTGACGGAGGTGTGTTGATGTGGTATAGTTTTAAGGGTAAACCACAATGTATGTGTATATCCAAACTATCCATCCATCTTGCATGATCATTTTATGAAATGAGACAAAAAAATTAGGCAGATCCAAAGCAGAAATGGACCACGCCACAGCTAGCAATGGGGATTGAACATATGCCATCGAAAACTTTTTGAGGTCCACATAAGTATTGAATCTTCCTCATTTTTGGGAACACTCTATAAAATGAAATTGCAAAATAAATAAATAAATAAATAAATAATGAACAATGTGGATATAATATATATTGATGAAATTACATCTAAGTGTATCTCATTAGCGATCTCAACATAGGAATTAAAGAAAAAGTTGATATTTTTCATTTTTTTAAAAAGGTTTAGTGTGTTTACTTATCATCAATATATTATTGCATCTATCGACGGAACGGTAAAATATTTTACTGTAAAAGTGTTGATATCATATGATATATCACAATGTATTGACTATTGTCTACATTCATGCCTTGGTACGGCTGATAATTGATGAGGGTCGAATATTGCATATCAGACCCTAATTAGTGCATGATTTTACGTACATGATATCGTTTAATGGAATATTTTAATTATATTTTTGTTACAGGATGAAATCAGGAGCATTGATGGAAAAAGAGTACTACAAGCGTGGATTTGATGTTCCAAAGTCACTAGAGCAAGGGACGCACTCCAGAGAACTAAGACAGAAGAATTTACATGCCAGGGATCCGAGGAAGTCAAGCCGTTCACGTTAAAAAGGCTCGAAAATGATCAAAAATGCAAGATCACATGGTTCCCACCATCCAATTGGCTCGAAACTCCATAAATGGCCTGGAGGCCATAAATAAACCGTACATATTAAATTTCAACCATTGGATATCTCGAGAAGTGGGCCAACGGACAGATCAGCCCATTAATCTTCAATTTTAGGCCCACTTACAATCTGGATATACTTCAAAATTGACCCAGACAGTTTAAATAAGGTGAGAAACAGGATGGATGGATTGGATTTCTCTAAAGAATCACAGTGGACCCCATATGTATAATGTGTGTACATAGTGCACATGTGCACTACTCGAGCACCGAACGCACCTAAGTCGGTCAACGCTGCTGACCCGACTTCCTTTTTCAAAAAAACGGCAGTTGCCGTTTCTGGCGCGTGTAACGGACGAAAAATCCATTTTTACGGACCGCTGTAGGCCCCACCGGTAGCACGTTCGTCTGATCCAAGCCGTTCATCGTGTAGACGGGTTCAAGAGCTACAAAACAATGTTTTCAGTTTGTGCCCATACGTACACACGTGTGAGATACAGAGGCCACAAGTGGACTGTCCTATGACGTTCAAAATTGATTTTATTGTAATTTCTTCTATGGGTCGCGTCAATGGATGTTCAAAACCATCCATATCTGACCGAAATTTCGTCGTGCATCCAATGGACGGGGTGGATTTCCCCGAAAACGCTTATGTGGGGCCCACCGAGCATCACAGCGCCGGACGTGCGAAGGCTTACGCACGTCCGCGAAAAGCCGACTTCCGGGCGGTTGTGGCCCACCATCTTCGATCAGATGGAAGATCTGATCCGTCCATCATATAGAACAGCCAAAAACGTCCCAGGAGACATTGATTTTACGGAAAAAATGCAAAGAATGAGGGACTTATGCAGGTACAGAAGTTTGCTGCGAAAAGGGCTTTCGCTGCGCATACGACAGCTTTCCAAACCCGATTTTCTCCATTCCAGCCACTCCAGCAGCTATAAGAAAGGATGCAAAACGTAGAGAAGAGGAGAGCCAGGGAACAGATCAAGAGAAGAGAAAGAGAAGAAAAGAGAAGAAGAGAGAGAGAGAGAGAGATGTTTTCCTTGTATCAATTTTATTTTTCTTTCTTTTTATTTGAATTCATGGATTGCTAATCTTCTAGCTAGGGCTGAGATGAAGCCCCTAATTTGAATAACCCTTGTTATGTGTTGATTTCATGTTGATTTAATTGATTTGTTTCTTTCTCTGGTGTACTTGACTGGAATTTCCGTACTTCTCCATGCTATGAGTTTAACCAAAATCTAGTTATGGATATTGTTTGGAATATTATTCTAGGCGCTTGTGTCTGACCATGAACAGGTTCCTATAGAGGAAGAAACAGGAATCTACATCTCTCCATGCCTGACCATGGATGGAAAGATGTGATCCATATGCTTTAAGGAATTATACATTCTGTGTGCCCGACCAAGGACATAGAGTGTGCTTTATTTATTTTGATATCAATCTGAATTAGGATGAATCAACAGGTAAAACAAGGTTTATGATAATTAGGAGTGGATTCGAAAGTCCTAGTCTTCTCTTTGATTGAACTTTCCTCATTATTCTTGGTTATTTTTCCATTGATTTTTATTTAGTTTACTCAATTACTATCTTAAATATTTGTTGGATTAGTTAAGAAGAGTCTTTAATTTTGAATTGTGACAATCAGTCCTCGTGGGAACGATCTCGTAATACGTACCATATCTACATCTGATTCGTATACTTGCGAGTTTAAAATCATTTAAATCAGGTTGGTTTAAATAAAACATCAAGTTTTTTGCGCCGTTGCCGGTCCAATTGGATTTAGGATTCTCTCTTATCATAATTCATAGTCTTAGGTTTTTTACTAACTTTAGGTTAAATTTTTTTTAGAAACTAACCTATTTCCTGTTTTGTAGGGACCTGACATAAACTACTAATTTGGTAATCTCTTTCCAAATTTTCTATTTTTTTCTAATTTCTATTTTTAGAATTAGGGTTTTATTTATTTATTTATTTATTTATGTTTTAGAAATTTTCTATTTCTAAGCTTTCTTTTTTTATAAATTTCTTTTTTTTTTTAAATTTTAGATTTTGATTCTTCTTTCAAGTAACTTTCTATTTTCTAGTTTTAGAAAAAAAAATTTCCCTTTTAGAAACTAACTTAGCTTTTTATTTCTAAGATTGGAAACTTTCTTTTTTAGAAATTAACCGTTGCTTAGGATTTTTTCTAGCATTATTTTAGGAAATTTAATTTATTTTTATTTTTTATGTTTACAGGAATTGAGGAAGGAAGCTGCTAAATAAGATTGTCTTCAAAAGGAGGAGCTCTCAAATCTTCAGACATTCATCATCGCCTTTTCCGGGTTCTTCCTTCCAATTCTCGTTTACATAGCTTTCTCTTGTTTTTAGGAATTCATAACTTTTATTTTTAGTTTTATTCATCTTAGGTTGCATCTTAGTTTAGTTTTCTTTCTTATATTGATAACATAGTTTATGCTAGGACGTAGATCTCTGAACATAGAACTAGCACCTTTTGATCCTGAAATAGAAAGAACCTTTCGTAGAAGATTTAGAAACATCCTATTTGAAATGGCGGAAGAGAATGGAACTAAAGCTCTTAGAGATTATTCAGCTCCTGTCCAATTCAATGCGCCTTCATGTATAGTGTTGCCTGCCACCACGGCAGCACACTTTGAACTTAAACCTGGGGTCATACAATTGTTGCCCTCCTTTTATGGTTCAGATAAGGAGGATCCATATCATCATGTGAAAGAATTCTTAGACATTTGCTCCACCTTTAAGTTCCAAAACTTTTCAGACGATTCGATCCGTTTGCGCCTCTTTCCTTTTTCTTTGAAGGATAAGGCGAAAGCATGGTTGAATTCTCTAGGAGTTGGGTCTATCACTACATGGGACCAACTGTCTAAGAAGTTCTTAAACAAGTTCTTCCCGGTTCACAAAACTAATGCTCTCCGTAGAGAAATTACGAATTTCACACAAAAAGAGGGTGAGCACTTTCATGAATGTTGAGAAAGATGGAAGGATTTACTTCTTAAATGTCCACACCATGGTTTTGAAAAGTGGCAACAGGTTCAATACTTCTATGACGGTCTGACACCCCAGAACCGTCGCATGGTTGACACCACTAGTGGAGGGTCATTCATGACCAAAAGTGATGTCGAAGCTTGGAATTTCTTTGAAACCTTATTGAAAACTCCCAGCAATGGGACTATTCAAATAGAGGTGAAAGAAGCCCTCAACCACTGAAGAAAGGGGGTATATATGAGGTAGGAGTCACGCCAGATCTTTATGCCAAAATTGATAGCCTGACAAAGAAAGTGGATGCTTTAATGTTAAACAATGGACCTCCACAAACAACTCAAGTCGAGTCATGTGCCATATGTTTTAATCTCGCCCATCCTACGCAGTCTTGTCCATCTAGTTCAGCATTTCCAGAATTTCTCTCTGAACAAGTACATGCTATGAACACCTTTCAGAGAACTGAGAATAATCCTTACTCAAACACCTACAATCCAGGGTGGGCTAGGCATCCAAATTTTTCTTGGGCAAAAGGACCACAACAAGGAGGACCATCTGAAAATCCTCCTATGCAACCTTACTCCCAAGTTGGCAGTCAACAACCTCAGCAGTTCTCACAGTATCAACAAGTGCCTCCACAATCTAGGAAACCATCTCTTGAGGATACACTCAATCTTTTTATGCAGAGTTCACTTCAATTTCAAAAAGACACCCAACATACTTTACTAGCTAACCAGCAGAGTTTACATGCAAATGCGCAATCCATTGCCAAGCTAGAAGTACAGTTGGGTCAACTTGCTGCCACATTGAGTGAGAGAGAGAAGGGCAAGTTCCCTAGTCAACCTGTGGTAAATCCAAAAGGACAGTATGAGATTGGCTCTAATTCAAACCAAGAACAATATCATGAGCAAGCCAAATCAATCATTACCCTTAGGTCCGGTAAACAGATCGAGAACAAAGTAGATATGCCTAGGGAAGAATCAAAGTCCAATGCGGAAGATCAAAATGAAATAGAGAGACATACTAGTGCATCCAAAGACCAACAACACGCTGACTCTCCAGGAACCACTCATGTGCCATCTTGTGTGCCTAAAGCACCTTTTCCTCAACGTCTGGCACCGGTTAGGAAAGGAAACAACTTTAATGAGATATTGGACATGTTTAAGTAAGTCCAAATCAACATTCCATTGCCTGATGCTATCAAGCAAGTCCCTGCTTCGCTAAGTTTCTTAAAGATTTATGCACTCAAAAGCGTAAGATGAATGTTCATAAGAAGGTCTTCCTTGCAGAGCAACTCAGCTCCATGATTCAAAACAACACTCCTCCTAAATTTAGGGATCTAGGAGCTCCTACCATTTCTTGTGTCATAGGAGAGCATAAGGTTCAGAAAGCGTTGCTTGATTTAGGGGCCACTGTTAATTTGTTATCATATTCGGTCTATGAGTAGCTAGGACTTGGTGAGCTGAAACCAACTAAAATAACATTACAACTAGCTGATAGATCTATCAAGGTGCCCCGTAGTATTATTGAAGATGTGCTAATCTAGGTTGACAAGTTTTATTTTCCAGTGGATTTCATCGTTCTAGATACTCAACCTGTCCAGAATCCTACAAGTCAAATCCCGGTTATCTTAGGACGTCCATTCTTGGCCACATCCAATGCTATCATAAATTGCAGGAATGGAGTTATGAAGTTGTCCTTTGGTAACATGAAGATCAAGCTCAACGTTTTCAATGCTGCACAACAACCAGCAGACTCGGAGGATATATGTGAAGTGGACATGATTGAGAGTCTAGTGCATGAATCTTTCCTTCAATCTTCCGAAGACGCACTTGAGACTTGCTTAGCACATTTTGGCATGGATTTTGACATAGAGAATTCCATCCAAGAAGTCAATGCATTGCTCGATTCTACTCCTATAATGGAGACTGTCAAATGGAAAGCGAAAGTGGAACCTCTTCCACCCTCTGAGTCTAAACCGGTCCCATCTATTGAGAAACCACCTGAACTTTACCTTAAACAATTGCTTAAAAACCTCAAGTATACATTTTTAGGTCCGTCTGAGACGCTACCTGTCATCAAAATGTCTAACCTTGAGAAGGAACAGAAGAACAAGTTACTTAAAGTGCTTAGAGAATATAAGGCAGCTATTGGGTGGACGATAGAGGACATGAAGGGAGTAAGCCCCACTTTGTGTATGCATCATACTGATCTTGAAGAAAATGCAGAAACATCGCGTGAAATGCAAAGGGGGCTTAACCCTAACAAAAAAAAGGATGTTCGAGCGAAGGTGCTTAGATTGTTAGACGTTGGTATCATTCCAACGGAGGTGCTTAGGTTGTTAGACATGAAAGAAGTCATTCGAGCGGAGGTGCTTAAATTGTTGGATGTCTACCCCATTTCAAATAGCACGGTTCAAGTTGTTCCCAAAAAGTCTGGGATTGGTTAATCAAGATGTTGAGGAAATTTATTTGGCGGACCCAGGTTATCAAGATTGATTAGTTCATGGTCCATTCTTGTCTGGCTGAAGACGTTAAACTTAGCGCTCCTGGGAGGCAACCCAGTTTTTCATTCCATTTCACTTTTCTCATTCATTAGTTCAATGTTTGTGGGTAGCATTGCTGCAAACCCTCACGAGACTACAACTCGTCCACTAGGGGTAACCTAGGGGTTTAAAGGCTTGTTGCATACGTTAAATGCAATCGAGAGCACCTGCGAAAGTGGTATAGATAGGATTTTCTTTTTATGTTTTTATCATTTTGCTTTTGTTGATTTCTCTCTTATGCTGACTCGCTCTTACATGGATATTTTTTTTGGAAAGCCTCTAGATTCTTTCATTCCTGTACTATTTGTCCATCGCTCCTCTTTTATTTTCGTTGTCCCATATGCATTGCATGTTTATTTCTTTTACATTGAGGACAATGTAGATTTTAGGTTGGGGGTGGGCGATTAGGTTACCTCATCAGTATTTTCTTGGTCTTGAGCACAAATTGTGAAAATTTTTAAATTTTTATGGAATTTCTTGTGCATTTGAAGTGATTTTGAAGGATAAGGGTGATTTTAACATTGCAAGGTACAGAATGTCGGTAATTTATAACTCTTGGATTCAGCCATCCGTTAGATTTCACAGTTAAGTTTGAATTGTTAACCCATAATTAGAACTTTTAAACATTGATTGAGTCATGATCTCACATATCACATCTCGGTTGCACATTAAGGTTCCGTTTCAACATTGAATGATTAACTTGGTAATCACTAAGCATGAAAGGAACCAGCCTGAAATTTTTAGCTTCGGTCTATAACTAAGAATTGAGAGAAAGCGTAAGTCATATAATCTTCACCATAGGTTTGCTCCCTATAGATGAAGATTCGATTCCCCATGGTTGACATGAGAAAAGGGTTAGGTGTACAATCTTTACCATAGGTTTGCTCCCTATAGGTGAGGATTTAATTCCCTTCCTTGGCGTTACTGTTCATAAAAAAATCAAAGGCTGATAGAATGAAAAGTTAACCTATCAGGCAAGTGTTGGTTTCAGTTGTCATGCATTCCATTGTTAATTACTAATGATATCATGAAATTGACAATTGGATCTCTTAATGAGAGTAAACCGAGATGACATTATACACTCATGGAACTCAATATTTAGAATATTCTAATTAATGGATTAATATTTTGAAATTGATTATGAAGTTTATCGTGAGCTTGATTCTAGAAAGAAAAATTCTGTGCACCATTCATGAATCTTAGAATTCTCGCGCCTCGACGTTCTATTCACAAGTCACTCGGGTTCACAGGAATTGTCCTTTATTTCTGAAATTATTTTTTCGCATGTTTTGCTCGGGACTAGCAAAATGCTGGTTGGGGGTTGTGATGAGGGTCGAATATTGCATATCAGACCCTAATTAGTGCATGATTTTACATACATGATAATGCTTAATGGAATATTTTAATTATATTTTTGTTACAGGATGAAATCAGGAGCGTTGATGGAAAAAGAGTACTACAAGCGTGGATTTGATGTTCCAAAGTCACCAGAGCAAGGGACGCACTCCAGAGAACTAAGACTGAAGAATTCACATGCCAGGGACCCGAGGAAATCAAGCCGTTCACGTTAAAAAGGCCCAAAAATGGTCCAGAATGCAAGATCACATGGTTCCCGCCATCCGATTGACTTGAAACTTCATGCATAGCCTGGATGCCATAAATAAACCGTACATATTAAATTTCAACCATTGGATATCTCGAGAAGTGGGCCAACGGATAGATTAGCCCATTAATCTTCAATTTTAGGCCCACCTATAATCTGGATATACTTCAAAATTGACCCAGACGGTTTAAATAAGGTGAGAAACAGGATGGATGGATTGGATTTCTCTAAAGAATCACAGTGGACCCCATATGTATAACGTGTGTACATAGTGCACATGTGCACTGCCCGGGCACCGAACGGACCTAAGTCGGTCAGCGCTGCTGACCCGACTTCCTTTTTCAAAAACGGCAGTTGCCGTTTCTGGCGCGTGTAACGGACGAAAAGTCTGTTTTTACGGACCGCTGTGGGCCCCACCGGTAGCATGTACGTCTGATCCAAGCCGTTCATCGTGTAGAAGGGTTCAATATCTACAAAACCATGTTTACAGTTTTTGCCCATACGTGCACACGTGTGAGATACAGAGGCCACAAGTGGACTATCCTATGAAGTTCAAAATTGATTTTATTGTAATTTCTTCTATGGGTCGCGTCAATGGATGTTCAAAACCATTCATATCTAACCAAAATTTCGTCGTGCATCCAATGGATGGTTTGGATTTCCCCAAAAATGCTTACGTGGGGGCCACCGAGCATCACAGCGCCGGACGTGCGAAGGCTTACGGACGTCCGTAAAAAACGGACTTCCTGGCGGTTGTGGCCCACCCTCGTCGATCAGATGGAAGATCTAATCCGTCCATCATATAGACCAGCCAAAAACGTCCCAGGAGGCATTGATTTTACTGATAATGTGCAAAGAATGAGGGACTTATGCAGGTACAGAAGTTTACTGCGAAAAGGGCTTTCGCTGCGCATATGACAACTTTCCAAACCTGATTTTCTCCATTCCAGCCACTCCAGCAGCTATAAAAAGAGATGAAAAACGTAGACAATAGGGGAGGAGAGCGAGGGAACAGATCCAGAGAAGAGAAAGAGAAGAAAAGAGAAGAAAAAGAGAAGAAAAGAGAAGAGAGATGTTTTCCTTGTATCAATTTTATTTTTCTTTCTTTTTATTTGAATTCATGGATTGCTAATCTTTTAGCTAGGGCTGAGGTGAAGCCCCTAATTTGAATAACCCTTGTTATGTGTTGATTTCATGTTAATTTAATTGATTTGTTTCTTTCTCTGGTGTACTTGATTGGAATTTTCGTACTTCTCCATGCTATGAATTTAACCAAAATCTAGTTATGGATATTGTTTGGAATATTATTCTAGGTGCTTGTGTCTGACCATGAACAGGTTCCTATAGAGGAAGAAACAGGAATCTACATCTCTCCATGCCTGACCATGGATGGGAAGATGTGATCCATATGCTTTAAGGAATTATACATTCTGTGTACCCGACCAAGGACATAGAGTGTGCTTTATTTATTTTGATATCAATCTGGATTAGGGTGAATCAACAGGTAAAATAAGGTTTATGATAATTAGGGGTGGATTCGAAAGTCCTAGTCTTCTCTTTGATTGAACTTTCCTCATTATTCTTGGTTATTTTTCCATTGATTTTTGTTTAGTTTACTCAATTACTATCTCAAATATTTGTTGGATTACTTAAGAAGAGTCTTTAATTTTGAATTGTGACAACCAGTCCTCGTGGGAACGATCTCGTAATACGTACCATATCTACATCTGATTCGTATACTTGCGAGTTTAAGATCATTTAAATCAGGTTGATTTAAATAAAACATCAATTACCCTGAAATCCAGGATCAATCTCTAAAAAAGAAAAAAAAGATGAAGGATTCAACTAGTATAGTCATCATGTGTTAGATTGTGTAAGAAAGAAGCAATTGAAAAAGGTCAATTAATAGTCTTTATTCAATGTATAAGCAGGGGTTATGCGAGGAGGAGATGGGCATTAACTTTTTGTTAGAGACTAATAAATGTAGGGCAACTTAGTGAATGAACTGAAGAGTACATGGGTCGTGAAATGCTTTTTGATCATTCTCGAAGGAAATTGTTGGGTTTTCTTCTCAAGCTGTGTTAGGATAAAACATTTCAAAAAAATTCGTACAGAGACCCGAGTACTACATCAGGCAGAAATCACAAAGCACCAAATCCTTTACAAATTAAGCAAAAATTAACTAGTATTAAACTAGATTACCTGTGAAATGAGCACTAATCACTTTAAATATGATCTGCAAGACCCAAAACATGCAGAATCATTGACGCTACTTTACCCTAAAATTTGGAATCAATCTCTAAACCCGGTTGCCCTCGAGAGCGCATTGAAACTTCATATCGGACCAAGACCTCGCGTCGAAAGTCCGATGACCGCAAAACTATACCGGTATGACCATCTTACTGGGCTCGACAACCATCTCAGAAATCAAGTCTTAATGATACCCAAAAATGCACAACTTGAGCCCGGAGCGAAGTGTGTGAGAAACGCGAATATCTTTAGAAAATAAACTGGGACTTAAGTGAATTGAGTCGTTTCACTTGTAGGCCAAATCTAAGGATTTAGACCGTTGGAATCTGACCCAATTACACCCTCGGATCAGAAAAAATTTGTAACACATGTTAGTACACTTGTGGCCCTGATCGAGTATCGGTGACCGTTGAACTAAAACTGGTTCACCACGGTCGATCTGTAAATCCGATCGAACTGAAAACTTAGTTTGACCTAGATCTAATGTCGGGAAGCTTAAGTCCAACCGCACGTAGAAAAGGGGCATTCAGAAGTGCTTTGTTGAGCCGAAACAGATGGGTTTTGGCTATAACTTAAGTATACCATGGCCCTAGGGCCATTGAGCTCACGTTTGAGCCTATATAAGTGCCTTAAACCCTCTCTCTCTCATTCCATACGAATTTGAAAAACCTTAAGAGAGAAGAGAGAAAGTAAGAGAGAGAGTCAGCATTTCTTCCTAGGATTCAATCCCATCACTCTACGTGCTTAACTACCCTTCTCGTGTCGCTATTCCGGCGATTTCGATTCCGTTCTTAGGTAAAAAAACCTAACCTTAATCTGTTTTAGGATTTTCAATAGTGTAAATGGTGAAATAGTTAACCTATTCTCTGTTATAGGTTGTTGCAGTGTCTTAGACAAAGACTTAGCTTTTAAACTGAGTTCATTTCGAGTCTACCAGCGAAAGGTGTGGACTATAAATATTTAGGTTATGGTTTTCAAGGCTTTCAATGTCAGTTAATGATTTATGACTGACTTGAATGCTATCACATGCTTAGATTCGATGTTTCTGTATATTACATATGTATGTAAACTATGTTGATTTTAATACATTCCAAATGTTTGATATAATGCTTAAATGAATATGGAATTATGATTCGTGCTTGCCATGATTATTGATTGTAAATGTATGATCGTGGTATACGTGGCATCTCCTTGTGAGGATTTGCTATAACATGTGTTTTAACTAAGTTATTACATGTATGTACTATGTGTAGTCTAAGTGTTTGATAAAATGCCTCAATGAGGATCTACTTGTTAAAATACATGTAATGAGGGTGTTGAGATAGGATTCTCAATTCCCTTAACAATGGTTATAGTTTTCCTTTATGTATCCTATACACTACTACGTGCTTTATGGTTGAAATGCCTATGTACGCTAATATGCACACTATGTGTTTGTTGAAATGCTCAAATGAAACTTATATTTAAGTTGGTTGCTATATGCTATTTTAGATTAGTATATATGTATTCCTATTGTATTTGGAGTGTGTTTGGGACTATGGTATAGTCCAAGCAATCGGTAACAGGTCCTGGATTGGTGGGTGAGGTTGTTTCGCCACACCGGACGTGATCGATGAATCCGAGTCGTACTTAGGTTGCCAACAGTGGTTAGGCCATACGAGTGCTTACACACTCCATGTTGATCGGCTCGACGACGCTCGTACTAGTCGAGATCATTAAGTAACCCGATTGACCCGATGTATGTTCACCATGTATGGACGCTACTGCTTGAACCTAAGGTACCAAACTCACCAGTGAAAAGCCTGTTTAACCTTGGTACCTCGATCCGCTAAGACTCATGAGCCAGGTATGGTGGTATGGGACACCGTGGTCGAGTAGTAGGCCTACGCTGGGGCAACAACCCTCCCCATAGTGACCAGTGAACAACACCACCTCGTGAGCTGAATACGGTGGTATGGGATACTGTATTTGAGCTGTCGACCTACACTGATCAGGTGACGAGCCCTTTGTAGTGTCCTCGAGCGTACTCTGAGCCTGCGTTGAGGCGATGAGCCTTTCCGTAACAACTAGAGTATAAACTAGGCCTACACCGATCAGGTGATGAGCCCTTTGTAGTGACCTAGAACCGCAACATCGTATGAGATGTACTAGGACTAACAACCCTATAATGGATCATTGTTCGGAAAATGATATAAAGGAGGTACCTTAGCTTCCCAACCTTGCTGTATGAAAAAGTCTAATAAGAACTCAGTAATCATGTTCATGCACTGCATTGCATGTGTCTTTGGCGTTGGAGTTGAGCACTGTGGAAGGGATGCATGCTGCGACCGTGAGATGAAGTTTGCAGAGGGAGTGTAGGAGAGGGCATACATCGTTAATACATAACATCCTTGCATTAACCAGAGTACTTAGGAATGCTTGTTGTATTGCTTTATCATTCCTAAATGAATTGATGACATGTTAACCTTTGCTTTATAGCTCCACCGAGTTGATCACTTACTCCCACGTTGCAGGACGGTGTTGTACACACCAACCGGACTCTGTCTTAGCTGCAGGTGGTGGTGATGCCTACGAGGTGGAGCCAGACTTCGAGGATGACGAGGAGGCATTCTCCTACATGCAATTATCGGGCGGGTTCATGTGAGCCGTGTCCCTCTGGGCTACAGGGACACCGACTAGATGCCCTTACACCGTTATTCGGTATTTTGGAGCACACATGTATATTTATTTTGCATATTTTAGGAGTATACATGTATATATTTAACCTGGTAACATGATCACACTTCGGAGACATACTACAGTTCGTATATCTTATACATGTGTTACAGTCTTTCGCTTGCAAAACTCACTTGTGTCTGGAGTATGATATTTTGTTTTGGTATAATCCCATTCATATTTAATACACTAATACGGACAACATTTAATCATCATTATCTATGTTGCATAAGTGATGTGTTGGAACTCGGGAGTTGGGCCTATGCTCGACCCCGGATTTCCTGTGTTAGGATAACTCATGCCCTCAAGTTACGCTAGGATGACTGACATTGGGTATCTATGGAGCTTACTTTTGCAAACCAATAGCCACGTGGGAGGAACTTTTCATGAAAGCAGATTGCCAAATGAGATATCCTTGGTGACCCAACATGGTGGGATTTGATTGGGTTACTTATCACTGTTAGAGATGTGGCCCATACAAAAGCATGTTTGCAAGTTATTCAGTCAACTACATGCTAAATCAATCCCTATCTCTAACAACAGCATGTCACCCTATCAAACCCAACCACATCAGGTTACCAAGGGTATCCCTAGTGATTTGGTCATCAATCAATCCAGTTCTAAATTTCATAATTTCCATGGTGTCCATCAAGCGCGTTGCCTCATGTTAACCATTGAATCGGCAATCATCCAAGGTAAGATAAGCCACACCATAGGAAATAGTTGAGATGGAATACTCACCATTAGTTTTATAAGGTCTCAAGTCATTTTACATGCCAACCAATCCATCGTTCAAATGTGCTTTTATAAGAGCATGTTTAGTATGTGGACTTAGATAGGATTAGATGGGATGGAATTGTGTTTAGACATGTACAAATTACATCTAATGTTTGGGGAGGACAGGAGGGGTTAGGATTAAGTGGGATGGAATTGCATTTGGTTCCATGCAGGATTTTCAATGAGTTTTGAAATCCAAAACGCATGTGGGCCCTACATTGATACATATGTTTTATCCATGCCATCCGTCCATCCATTCATATATGCCCTTTACATGTGACATCATAGTTATATATGTGTACAACTGACCAACATCCTTGTGAAATTGGTTGGTTGATTACAATTCCATGGTCCATCAAATGGGTTTTTGCTTAATCTAGTATTTTTCCTATGCAAGAATTTTATCCCGATTAACACCAGGATTAGATGGCCAAAATACATTAGTATTTTCAGTATTTCTAGACATGCAATCGTTTTGCAACAACGGTGTTAATCATATCTAATACAACTCCAAACCATTTAATCCCGCAGACCATACATGCCCTAAAATAATCATCCAATAATCACAATTATCCCAACACGCAGGTGGACTATCATTCAGAGGTTCTAAGCATAATATTTTAGGGGGCGTTTGACACAGGGTATTAGATGGGATTAGGTGGGATAGAATTGTATCTAGTCCTGTGCAATTCATACAACCTTTGGAGAGGAGGGGAAAGGTTGGGATTATGTGGGATGGAATTGCATTTAGTCCCATGGAATTGCATTTGGTCCCATGTAGGATTTCCGTGGATTTTGAAATCCACTACACATGTGGGCTCTACATTGATGCATGCGTTTATCCATGTCCTCCATCCATATGCACCATTTACACATAACATTCTGGTTATATACATGTACAAGTGAATGACATTCGTTGTGAACACTACAAGAGAATAGGCCTTTAGCCACAATTTTTAGCCTCAGTTGAAAAAATGGAGGCTAAATGTGTTTTTTAGGAACTGAGGCTAAAAGTTCATCTTTCATCTCAATTGCTAAGGAACTAAGGCTAAAAGTTTACTTTTTAGCCACAGTTGCATAAGAACCGAGGCAAAAAATGAACTTTTAGCCACGGTTGTTAAGGAACCGAGGCTAAAAGTTCATTTTTCGCCTCAGTTGCTAAGGAACTAAGGCTAAAAGGCTACTTTTTAGCCTCAGTTGCATAGGAACCAAGGCAAAAAGTCGAATTTTTAGGCTCAGTTGCATAGGAATCGAGGTGAAAAGTCTACTTTTTAGCCTCAGTTGTATAGGAACCAATGCCAAAAGTCTACTTTTTAGCCTCAGTTGCATAGGAACCGAGGCCAAAAGTTTACTTCTAAGCTTCAGTCGCATAGGAACAGAGGCTAAAAGTCTACCTTTTAGCCTCAGTTGCATAGGAACCGAGGCAAAAAGTCTACTTTTTAGCCTCAGTTGCATAAGAACTGAGGCGAAAAGTCTACTTTTTAGCCATAGTTGCATAGGAACCGAGGCCAAAAGTCTACTATTTAGCCTCAGTTGCATAGGAACCGAGGCCAAAAGTCTACTTTTTAGCCTCAGTTGCATAGGAACCGAGGTTAAAAGTATACTATTATGCCTCGGTTAAATAGGAACCGAGGCCAAAAGTCTACTTTTCAGCGGGTGCTACATTGGAAGAAGTCAAAATAGTAACTGAGATTGCTAATGTTGCAAGGTTTAAAGGTAAGATGCTACAGGTCGCTTGTACTCTTATTATTATTATTTTATTTTGGTAAATTCATACTACTCTCTCAAAGATGTTGTGGGTGGAAGGCTAGGAAAGGAAAACATTTGTAGTTTGTTTTGATAAATTACTTGGTTTGTTGATATTGTGCTGATTATTGTCTTGATGAATATTAAATGGGTGAAATATGCATAGGTTCAATCATTTGTTGATTAGGTTAAAAACTGAATTTAGCCTTGGTTGATGCCAAAAGAGGCTAAATCTATCTTTAGTTTCGATTTTGCCTTAATTATCTAAATAGAGACTATAACTCCCGTAGCTAAAGGCTTTAGCCTTGATTGTTGAGAACCGAGGTTAAAAATAGTTTTAGCTTTGGTTGGAGGCAATTGAGGCTAAATTTAGATTTAGTCTCAGTTGGAAACAATGGAGGCTAAAATTTTGATTTAGCCTCATTTTGAAAAAACTGAAGTTAAAAAAGTTCTTTTAGCTTTACCTGAAGAATCGAAGCTATATAAGTCATTTTACCTTGATTACTAAAACTGAGGCTAAAGCGTTTAGCCACAAGGGTTTCAACCTCGGTTTGCATAATTGAGGAGGCTAAAGGTTTTGGCCTAAGTTTTTAATTTTTTTAGCCACAGTTTTGAACTGAGGCTAAAGCCCCCTTTTCTTGTAGTGGAATTTGGTTTGTTGATTACAATTCCATGATCCACCAAACATGATTTTGCTTAATCTCATGTTTTTGCCATGGTATTCTGTCCAGCGGGTGGTAGTGTCGCTGCCAACTGTCCTGCTGGCAGTGGGGATCACCCTATGGGCGCGTGTTTGGTCCCGTGGAATTGAATGGTATTAGATGGGATTAACATCATTATTGCATAATGATTGCATATTTGGAAATTCCATGGTATTGTAGCCATTTAATTCCACGTTTAGGATAAAAATTTGGCATCTCGAAAACACTGGTTTAAACGAAATATGTTTGGTAGACCATGGAATTGTGATTAATAGACCAAATTTAAAACGGATTTCATTCACTCATACACATATATAACTAGAATGTCATGTGTAAAAGGTGTATGTGGATGGACAATATGAATAAATGCATGCATCAATGTGGGGCCCACATGTGTAATGAATTTCAAAATCCATAGAAATCCTACGTGGGATCAAATGCAATTTCATGGAACTAAATGAAATTTCATCCCACCTAATCCCAACCTCTCCAAACGCTGGATGGGATCATACGATACCAAATGCAAATCTATCCCACCTAATCCCATCTAATACCTTGCGCCATACGCCCACTTAGACTCACCAACCGAACGTTGAGCCCTGATTTTGGAATCAAGCCCAATAAGTAGGGGCGCAAGATGGACAAACCTGATTTCACGTGATTTCGTAGGCGCAAGTCGTTTCTCTCACGTCGGTGAAAGCAACCCATGTAAGGTATCCAGCCCGAGTTGTCACGTCTTTGTCCTCCTTTCGAGAAGGAGCTTAGACAAACGTGAAATTAAAAGTTTCTTAGGCAGAGTAGAGAGTTTTTAGATATACGTGTATGACTATCCCATCCAGCCACTATGGAACACATTTACTTCAATCCAAACCGTTCAAATGACAGGGAACGATGTATATAAGTACAGTACGAAAGTTAAGATTGAATACTGATCATAGAATTCTGATGCATGGCCATGAAATGGATGGTTAAAATGGAAAATAGTCAACGATCCAAATTAAAAACACATTCCAATTAATTGGACGTCCCGATTGTCCAATAGAATTCATCTGAGCGGCCACTGTGATGCACGTATTTTATCAACACAGTCCATCCATTTTTTCATGTCATTTTAGGTTATGAGCCAAAAAATGAGGAGATCGAAGGTTAAGGGGTCCACATTCAAGCGTTACTAATATGCTCACCGTTGAAACCATCCTAGGGCCAACCGTAATGTTTATTTACCATCCAACCTATTCATAAGGTAATATATATGTGGATGAAGGGAAAAAAACAAATATCAACTTGATCCAAAACTTCGTGGACTTAGTAAGTTTTTAACGGTAATAAATAAATAACAATTTTGTGGTCCACTAGAGCCTTGGATATGTGTCATTTTAGTGCTGATGACTTAAAATGACATGGAAAATTGTATGGACGGTGTAGATAAAATAATTAAATCACAATAACCCCTCAGAGGCCCAGTCTATCCCGAGCTCGAGACAGGCATGGGTGTGTACTAACAAGCTAACCCAAAAAATAAAAAATCCGCGCCCCGCGTACAGTACAGGTTCATGGCCGAACATGAGGCTTCGTCCTTCGCACGCCGAACGATTCGTTAGGTGGGCCCTCCGTGTTGACGGCTCAAAAATCAGGCTGTTCGGTCGTAGCTGTGCCCCTCTAGTACCAAAGCGCTGGACGGTTTCAAAGATTTATTAAAGATCTATGGACGGTCAATAACTAGTACATGGATCTGACCAAGAATAGACAGCCTGTTATGCGGTAGGATCCTGTTGATGGTGGGAGACACCTTCCAAACAGCTCACATGCTCAAAATAGATGCATTCGCTGGGGAGAAGGGGCCATGGAATCCGCTCGGTGGACATGGAGTGGAAGCGGATTGTTTGGTGTGCCACACCGGCCTCCATGATACGTTGATATCATCAAGTTCGTGGGCCTACCATAATATATGTGTCATATCCATGCGGTCCAACTATTTTTCAAGATCATTTTAAGGCATGAACTGAATAATAAGGCAAATCCAAAGCTCAAGTGGATCACAATATAAAAAGCAATGAGACAATGACACCACCATTGAAACCTTCCTACGGGCCACCACGTTATGTATTTTCTATCCAACTTATTCATAAGGTTATATAGACCTGGATGAAGGGAATTTATTTTATTTTATTTTATAAATAGTTTGATACAAAACTTTTGTGACCCGCTACAAGGCTGGGCAGTCAATCCCCGCTGCTTGTTATGGTAGGGTACACTCAAGCTTTGGCTTTGCCTTGATTTTTTTATTAATGCTTTAAAATAGTTACGTGAAATGAATAGACAACATAAATATAACATATATATAATTGTGAGTCTCACAAAACTTGGTAACGTGAACACACCACTGGAGGTCATATAAATATAGGTACCCACTGACAGTGCCAATTTGACTTGGGCTTACGACGGCTTAATTATGTGAAAGTTATATTTGGACCTTTACTTGCATATATGTGCATGGTTTATCAACCACTATGATTTGTATAGTCCATCAATTCTAGTAAAAATACAAATAAGACTAATGAAGAAGATAAAAATTAGCCATCTGTATGTATAACACTGCTTTATTAGAAGTTGGTTTTAACTTATTTTTCAGAAATGTAATGGCACGTGCCCTTTGAATCACACGTGTGAATGTGCTATGCCTAAGATAATTTATACTCAAACATCTAACATGTACCACGTCTAACCATTAAGCACTTCATGTGCCACATGTGCCAATACTCACATGTTCATAGGTTTACATGTACATCATGTGTCACCATGCATGTGTTGGGAGAATGATTCATTCTTGACTGTATATATAATAATATCGAAATAAAAAGAAAATAGAGAAAATATGCAAATCATAATATAAAAGTTTACATGGTTTTGTTATGATAAATCCACAGATTTACATTGATCTACTTATATTCAAAGGCATGAAAAAATTAATGAAAAAACAATTCATATTCAATGTCACACCTCGAAATTCGAGTATAAAGTGTGCACCCTCACGAGTTTCGGCCCATGACACGTACACGGAGTGTACTAATTTCATTCAATTATACAATTATTAATTTACCTAGTAACTCTACTATAAATCTACATTCCATCCATACTCAACAACATCTCGGAAAAATAAGAAACAATCATTTATTCCAATAATCAATCATAAAAATAACTAAGGACCCTTTCATTCGAGGTCTTATGAGTGAAATAAGTATGTTTAACAACTTAAAAGAATTGATTAACAATATAAGAAAACCAAATATAATTAAAGTAAAAATATCATGATTAGTTTAAGGCGGCTTCTTCCTCTATCAAGTAGGGTCATGTGTCCCTTAATTCCGGCTTGACCACGTATTCCTATTCTTGAGCCATAGGCTCACCCTCATTCACATATGTATGGTTTTTCATCAATAAAAGGATAAGCTAGCCAAGCCTAGTGAGAATTCCCGACATGTTTCTTTATATCAAATTATAATAAATGCAAATAATCATACACAATATAAATTTTTTTTAAATGCAAATGCAATGCATCAATGCATCAAGTGGGAATCCGTCCACTTGTTTGAATTGGAAACCCGTCAACCTGCATCTGCCCCTTAGCAGGCTTCTACCATCTGATAGGCATAGGCAAGACCCGCATCTACTCCTTGAGTAGGCTTCCACTAGTATAATGGGCTTCTGATAACGATTTTACCAGGATATACCATCCAGGGAGGTCCCCCAGGAATCCAGCACGTGTTATGCATGTAATTGATAGATGTACTATGTAATCATGAATCGTGTATTGCATAGGTTATTTCAATTATCACATTTGAATCAACATAGTCTAACACATTAATCAAATCATATCATTATTAATGCAAAAATTACGGTCCTTTAAATCAACTAAGAGTACATGACAATTAAATCATGGCAATTAAATCAAGATAATAATACAACACATCAAACAATCCATCTATTTTAACTTGATGGATGAGAAACACATCGGGATCACTCACCTTGATGTGGTGGAGATGATTCCGTGAACCAACGGTTTGAATTGAATTAGGACTTCCTAAAATCACATAAATAAGAATTTTCTTTAAATCTTACGATTACACATAATGAATAAAACGTATGATTTATTATTTATTCAGATCAATATTGCCCATCCAATGGTCTGATCTGTCTAGAATTTAAGATTTTAATTTATTTTAATATTAAGGAACTAATGAATGGTGATGATTTAATCACACATTTCAAAATATGTCATATAATTCTCTGTGCCAAATTGTATTTTGCGCAGAGAATTATTCTTCCATTTTTTTTTTAATTATTATTTTTATTTAAGGAAGAAGATTGATAGACATATGACCAGTACGGTCCATTCAGGTGTCAAATCGATCTGATTCTTAAAAATATTATATAATTAATTCTTATAACGCTCATGAACTGTACGGATCATTCTGATCGCTGTCCATCATGAAAAAATATCATTCTACATATTAGCCCTAAAGCCATGCGCATACCTTAAAATCTCACGTTCTATATTTTAGTCTTAAAGTCATGCGCATATCTTTTTACATGAATGAATCAAACCTACACAATAGATGTCTAATGGATCTAATCCATCCAATGTGTAAATCAGGTCAAATTAACTATTACATAAAGAAAAAAATAAATAAGCTAAAAATACTAAATTGAATAAACAATTTCCAAAATCCCTCTTCCTACTTTCATTTTTGTGTTTTTTTCTTTTACAAAGTTTTCTTTGATTATTTCAATTTTGATAGAACTTTTGCTCTCTCACGTTCCATTCTTAAGAAAGAAGGTTCGTTGGAAAACTACGAGATACAGGAAAATTTTGAATAAAGAGAGATAAGAGGAAGGATGATGAGATCGGTGGATCTCTTTCCACTCAAAATTTAAAATATAAAATTTAAAATTTTAAAACTTTTTTTAACAAAATTTGGGGGCATTAAATTCTATATATATATATATATATATATATATATATGAATGCCCACTTGCGCACCTTATGTGAGCACCCGTGCATACCTTTGCACACGTGTCTTAGGCACAGAATCCGAACGATCCACATGATGTGGTACCCCTTAAAACTTTATAGGCCCAATTTTTAGTCTGATCCAAAACTCTAATGGCCATAGCAAAGAGAAATGCAAATCAAGGGAGAAAATTGATTCTTTTTATCACGGCCCACTAAAGTTTTGTATCGGGTTTAAAGTTGAACTTGTGTGGTTTTAAGGGGTGCCGCATCATGTTGATTGTTCAAATTCTATGCCTAAGGTATGTGTCCAAAGGTGCACATGGGTGCTCACATAAGAAAGTGTGGACGTGAGCAATATTCTCTCTATATATATATTATATAAATATATATAATTTAAAATAAATTAGGGTTTATTGTCAAGGTATAGCCTCTATACCCTCAAGCAAAAGAGTGTTGCCCATTTGAGACCCACTAAACTTAGCTTAGAGCTAGACCCATATCAATGTTGGTTAATGTCGGTAGGAACAGGTTCCTCATATCCCAGTTGCATTCTTGTGCAATTGACATATGTCATTACGTATTTTTAACCAACTCACTATATTTCAAATATATTATTATTAATCTAAAAATGTAGCTCATGTTTATACGTCCGAATGTATCAAATGTGTATAAAATCTACTTACATTTGTTCCAAAAAAGAATAATTTAAACATCACTAATTGACCAAAATAGCCCATTCTCGTGAGACCATTAAACACGCCCATTTGGCATAAAGGTAGTTGTCGGTTAGCTGCTGCGTAACATCCTTCCATTTGGGTTTGTTCATCCATATTAGAAGATCCTAGCCATTGAATCTTTGTCCCTTGCTTCACCCACAGCGGACCGGCGTGTTTTGTTTCTTAATCATGCATTTGCAGATTGCGAATCAAAGGGTTAGTATTATCTCACGTGGGAGACCGTTTATTTGTAAGCCAAGGATCGGAGGGCTACGATTTTCCTATGATAGATGTTAAGGATTATTTTATTTTTTTTACACAGCCAACCCTTATATCAACGGTTTAGATCATTAATTGCACGACCCTCACGCTCAAACTTATAGCACGAGGATGGTATATGTATCCTTGATGGAGGATCGTATGATGCCTCTGCTCGGACAATTCCAACCAACCTACTACATTGACTAGCTATCTAACTTCTGTCAGTTATCTTTACTGTAGTCCGCGGGAGTTCGCAAAAGCTCGTCTGTCTGGGAAGCGGATTGCATGTGATCCGACGTGTCCCAAGCACTGTGGAGCCCGAAGTAATGTATGTGTTTTATCCATTCCGTACAAACATTTTTTCACCTCATTTTAAGGTATAAATCCAAATACCATACAGATCCAAAGCTCAAATAGACCACACCATATAAAATAGTGTGGATTAAACACCCACCATGGAAAAAATTTTGGGGGTAACATAAGTTTTGGATCAAGATTATATATTTTTTTCCCCTTCATCCAGGTCCTTGTGACGTTATTAACAGGATGGATATCAGATAAAACATTACGGTAGGCCCTAGGAAGTTTTCAACGGTGGCCATTCAATCCCCACTGTTTTATGTAGTGTGGTCTACTTGAGAGTTGGAACTACATGATTTTTGGGCTTATGTTCTAAAATGAGTTAGAAAAATGGATGGACGGCGTGGATAAAGCACATACATGACGGTGGGCCGCAGTGGGCCACAGGCAATTCGCTTCCGTGTGTGGGGTGACCTACACCTTACACACGAGTCATCATCTACGATCAGAACCACTCATCTGATGGGCCCACTATGCACGTCCTGTAAAGCCTAGTCTATCCTCCAAAAGATGTTATTAATGCATAACAGTCGTAGTGTAGTGAATGAACGATTCTAGTTAATGAAAGTGGGCCTGCATGGCCCACTATCCAGTTGGATGGAGTAGATAAAAATATTCCATCTGTTTCCTTTTCTTGAATATATTTTTTTTTGGTTGGTGAGACGTACATGTTTTTCAAATAAAATGGGCAAGCCATGAACTGATTGCTCAGCCAGCGAATATTTTTAAATAATAAATATCTGCAAGAGAATGTTAAGTTCAGCTGCCTCGCACGTGTAAATTACGAATGCATGCTTGAAATCGGAGCCATTCATCAGGTGATTCTTACCTTGTCGATGTCATGCCTCAAAAACTAAGCTGATCTGATAATCAGTTGGGCCACATAAGATATGGGCCATTCCTAAATTTCCCTTAATTGTTAGACTTACCGTGTATACCTGTGGCCCACCTGAAAATCATATCATCCTGCCTGATCTTGAAACATGACATCTTTCCAGTTGCCTGATGAGCGGATCCTTTCTCTCACACGTGTTCCTCATTAAGTTTGAAATTGGACAGCTAGTGCGCTTCAGTTAGGTCACTCTCACTGACCGACATCCACGTGGGTGGAACCTTCGTAAGATCCACCCCGTCCATCAGGTAAGCTGCATCACGTCCGACCTAGTAACCAAAAATCATGATGATTCAAATCTCAGGTAGGCCACACCGTGGGAAATAGTTGTGACAAGCATACACACCATTAGTTTCGCGTGGGGTTCATGGTGTTTACATGCCATCCAATCCATTCATCTGACGTGGCTCATCAGGAAGAATTAAGAAACAGGAAAAAAAAAGTATTAACAGTACTGTTTCAAAACTCAAGTGTGCCATACCACTTTATATTATGTTAGGTGGCCCACCTGATTTTTGATGAGCCTTATCTTTTTTTAGCTCGAACAAAAATCAATGGGTGGTGTACCTGATGGATGGCGTGGATTTTATGCAATTTAAATAGTTTTCTCCACGTTAGAGAAGATACCCCAGTACGTAACTACGCAAGCTTGGCGTTTTTCTTTTGAAATTGGTCGACTGCACTTCCTGTCGAGACGACGGGAGTCCCGTACAACCCCTGTTGTAAGAAAGCGTGCAACACGGAAAACGCATGCAACACGTTGCTACATGTGGGGCCCAGGTGATATTTGTGCCATCCTCTCCATCTAAAGGTTGGTCCACCTCATCCTAACCGCACGTAATAAAAATCAGCAAGGGCCCGCATTATGTAAAATCCAAACCTCTAATTGGCTTGGACACATGAATCATGCTCAGGCGTCAAGGGGGATTTTAGATTTTCAACTCTAACGATCCAAAAGACGTCTGCCAATCCAATAAATAGATAATCAAATAAGCTTTTCATTTATTCTACATCTAATCTAGCCTAGAATTTCAATGTTTATGTTTTAATTATTTCTACTCCAAGTATGCAAATTTTTTAATAATTTCTGATTACCTGCATATCATCCACGACACTTCACCAAAGTATCGAAGTTTTTCTCAATTGAAATAATAAAATATGCAAATATTATAATAAATTTTAGCTTTTAATATATAATGTGATGAGTTAAAACAACATAAACGATGGTTGTATTTAAATATATATTTTAAAAAAAATCTAAAATAGAATCATATCTTGTCAAACTTTATGTTTTTGCTGAATTTATTTATTTTATTATTATTATTTTATATATATATATATATATATATATATATATCACGGTTAATAGGCAACAAACATCTTAATAAGTACACCAATACCCTAGCGTGAGCGTGAATTTGAAGGCCTGCATGCACCACACACTGTAATGGGTACTCAAATTGATGTAGAGCGGGTCCCAAACACTTTCATAGTAAATATGGATCAAAGAAGGCCCGATCAAAGGTGAAAATGATTCAGACCATCAGAACATTAAAGCAATCATATATTACAAATTGGGATGAGTTTTTCGATGTATCATACATGATTTTAGAGTAGGAGAAGCTACTTAAACCAACCAACCCTCCTATACCGGTTTACCCACACCATATTTGCAAGATTACATCATATCGATGGTCAAAAGTTTATTTTATTTTCATTCTTACTATAAATAGTTGACATATAACTTTTGATTATTTGAGTTGTAGGAGTCGTATCCAACATGAACATGGCTTAGAAAAGTTAAAAGAACAACATAGTTAGGCTAAATTGAATATTTACTATTTTTGGTCAAAATCTTTTAAATCTAATAGGAATGGTGCCCGTCTATACAAAATAACTTTACTATATATAATAAGCCATGTTTTTAGGGAGTTTTAGTCTAAAATTTCTTCCTAGTTTTGAGCTCATTATTTAAAGGATTATAATTTTATTTTTGATAATCAATTAATTTATTTCAAATTTATTAGAAATTATTTATATTTTTATCCATTGTGAATTCGAGGAAGCTCTATGAGAAATCCAAAGAGCTCCATAAATTTGAAGTAGTTATTCCTAGAGAAAGATGGTGATCGACCTCATCACATTCCTCCATGCATCACAAACGCATGGAGCTCCAAAAATTTGAAGTAGTTATTCCTTGAGCAAGATGGTGATTACCTCATCTCATCCCTCCTATGTCGCAGACCCATGACCTTAGTGTCAAAACCCTTGTCAGTCTACCATTAAGTCATGAGTAAAGATCCATAGCATGGCCTAATATAAATATGAATATAAGTGAAGTGTTTATTGGTAGATATATGTATTAGTTCCTTTATAACTATAATATAATATACTAAAGTCTTTCCTTCTAAAAATACTTCCTACAGGATCTTTTCAAAAAACTTAAATCTGAAATCCGGCCCACTTAGACTTTTGGTTGGTGTCCACATCCGCTTGTCTTTAAATATACGGATTCAATTTCGCCCATGTCATTTTTTTGATAAAAAACAAATCAAATTCAAATTCAAAGTGTCCGCTCTCATGCAAGACACACTATCCATTTGGACTACTCACTTCTAAATTCACTTAGCCCATATGGAGGCTTTTTATTTATCAGGATTGTATTTATGATGTCTCTTCATCTCTATAAGGCTCTCCTTATGAACGAGTCTGAATGATGTTATTTAAACATCACATACACACGGGACTTTCCACCCCCACCGTTTGTTGTGCCCCACCTGCGAGATACACACGTACAAGGAATTTGAACCGTTGGTCAATTTTCTCTTAACCGTTGGCAAAAGCCCAGTTTTACAAGTGTTACATCTATAGTATGTATGATGTTAGGAGCACCTGATGGGCGGATCAGATCTGATGGACACAGTCGCTTTTTCTACTTGCGATTCAAATCCAGTTTGAAAGGTGTACTCAAGTTAGTTGTTGGCCTTACCATAAATTTAGATTGAGCTAAACTGCCTACCGGTAAGAAAGACAGGGCACCATAAAAAATCATTGAGAATAATACCATCCTAGGTTATATTTTTAAGCAATTGGGCCACGATTTCTTCATCCAACCGGTCTCCTGAAAAACGAGATGCTTGATGGATGGACCATGTCCCTCAATCTTGTCAACCTGACAATCCCAACCGTTCCATTGTTGACCTAAAATTTAACGGTTGAAAAAGAAATGTGACTGGCTTTTAACTCAATCTGGCTGGCATGTCTGAGATTTAAGCTGCACATAAGGTTGTCTTAGCGTGTGGATGCTTTATTTCAAAAGCTACTGCAACGATTTAGAAGGTTTGTATAGCAATCTCTATAGCTCGCCTACCGTTAGACATCAACGATTGAACCGTCCTTCAAGCCTGCAAGCTTAAATAGAACATGAAAAATGAGGCAGATCGTAGACTCAAGTAAGCCATGCCACCTGAAGGAGCGTGGATGGAACATCCATCATTGGAAATTTCAGAGGACTGCATCTTAATAATGTTTATGTTTTCAGTTCATCTCAGTTGAAATACCCTCATTAATGGAGCTTTGGAAAGGTTTCACAAGTAGTAATTTTCGTTCTCACTGCTTTTGATTGTAATTTTCGTTCTCACTGCTTTTGATTGTGTGGCACACCTGAGTTTTAGGTATACCTTATTTTAAAATTCTTATCCTATTATTAGCTTGAAAAACTTACTGAATCTCACGAGCACTCCATAGCCCACGCAGCTTTTGCCCATAGAAATTTCCTGTGGCATTTCCATCTCACCGGCCATTCGCATCCAATCTCCACCATATGTATAATGAGTATTAGTGCATGGTATTAGATATGATTAGGTGGTATGAAATTACATTTAGAAAAATATAAATTCTATTCCATAATTGGAAATAAGATGGATGATTGGATTAATCCCAGTATCATATATTCCATAGTCAATGATGATATTTCAGGATTTATTATTGATTTTGAAATCCACCACATTTGTGGGCTTCATGTGGATGCCTGTGTTTTAAGCATGACATCCATTCGTATGTGTTATTTATATATGACATTCAAGTTGTATATGTGTACATGCGATTGACATCAGTTGAAAAATGCAATCTCTTGATTACAATTCCATGGTCCACCAAAGAAAGGCTTCACTTAATACAATGGATTTTTGAAGAATTTGATCTCAAACATGGGATTGGACATGGTATTTTCAGACATGCAATCATTATGCAATAATAATGTTAATTCTATCTCATGCAATTCCATACCATTTAATCTCACATACCAAAGTGGCACGGGACTCTTTGGTGTGTGGCATTAGATAGGATTTGGTGGTGGGGAACTGCATTAGGTCCTATGCAAATTTTATAATGTCCTTGGAAACAAGAAGGATTGGATTAATCTCAGTATCCTATGTTCCAGAGCGAAGATGAATACTATAGGATTTTTTATGGATTTCAAAATCTGCTACATTTATAGACTCTACTTTAATGCATGTATTTCATCCACAACGCCCATTTGTATGTGCCCCTAACATGCGACATTTTAGTTGCATGTTTACAATTGACCAGCATAATTGAAAAATGTGGTCAATTGATTACAATTCCATGGTTTACAAAACATGGGCTTCTCTTAATACAATGTATAGGGAAAAATTTGATCCCAAAGGTAAGATTGGATGGTGAAAAAACTATGGTATTTCTAGACATGTAATTATTGTGCAATAATGGTGTTAATTTCATCTAATGTAATTCCATATCATTTAATAGTTTCCATGAGCCTGTTTGGATTCATAGAGATTGAAACAGAAAATTGGTTTTTTCATGGAAATAGATTTATTTTCCTTTTAAAAAATTCCAAATTTTCATTAACAATTAATTTCCATTTTTTGCAAAATTTCAAGAAATAATTGCTTTTAATTTCCATTTAAAAATTACACTATAACTGTATGAACTTATGATCAATCTATCCTTACTGAAGTTGATAAACTTGGGACTCCCACTCGATTAGGTCCACCCATAAAATGTGACTCGGGTGAGTTAATGTGGTAACTCAAGCAGGTCATGTTTTGCAAAATTGGGGCCCATTTTTCCCTGTACGGCGATCCACATCACTGACTTGATTTGTATACTGCCATCAACACCATTCATATGATGGGCCTTGCTGTGATGGCCATACAAAATGCCTTAAATTAAAGATCCTATACTTTGGGCTTTTTAAGAAACACTAAGGAACCGTATATTGTATCATACAAGTTAAACCGTTTGATTCATGGGCTCCTGTTGAGATGGATCAAGAATTAAAATTCATATGATCTTTTTCTTAGCCGGGTGAATGGTGGATGTTACATCTACAATTGAAATGACAAATAATTGAAGGTCCAGATTTAACCAACAAATGTCAATTGATCAGAGATTAGAATGGTTCCGTATACCTGATTTTGGAATAATGACTTATCCACAATGGGACCATCAAATTGGATGGCTTAATTTGAATCAATGCATGCTGCATACAAGATTTACAAGCTAAAACTCTTCCCATAGTTCACCACCATCACGAGAATCATGGTAGGTCATCATCATCACATGTAGCACTCTTGTACAGCTATCCAGACCATTCAAATCGTGGGACACACTATGGATGGAGCATGTCCCTAACTCATGCTAACAAGCAATCATGACCACCTAATGATGGACGACAGATCGATGGATGGTTAAAAGTAGAGCAGTGATTAGTCCAAATTACAAGGGAAAAATGAGATGGTTACTGTCATCCTCTTGCTGTGTTTTTATTTTTTTCATTATTCCCCGTTCACAGTTGGGTCAGCAATTTAAGCGGTCTAGATTGCCTTACATTCATACCATGTGTGTGATGTTGAAGATCCACAACCATTTGTAGGCATAAGATGGTTGATGGGCATAAGCTAAAAAAAAATGTAGCATACATTGCAATGGTGAAAATACAATTCCCAATGCACCGTTCTTAAACATATAGTTAGATGTGAACCTCCAACGAGAGCTTCACGTTAAAGCAACCACAGCAGTTTGAGGTAATATATATTCTGTCATGAGAGAAAGAGCCATCATTGTATTAAAAATTCCTTCTTTGATATTTGCCTTCGAGCATGGTAGATCAGTATAAATTTGTGAAAGTACCGGAAGGTAAATCATATCAATCTCCATGTTGTGATTTGTATCTTATTTCTATTTTATTTTAATTTTGATATTATTGTGTTTAGTCAAGAAGGAATCTATTCTCCAATGGTAGACTCTTAGGAGTTTCAACACCTGGTTGAGGGTTCGAGCACCATAGGTGGTGAAATCCCACCATGGCGTGAGTGTGTGGTGGTGTGTCTGTGTGTGATAAAAGAAAAAAAAAAATTTAAAAAGAAAAGAAAAGAAAAAAAAGGACAGGAATCTATTCTCCCAACACCAAGGGTTCTTAAGTAATTAGGTTGAAGTTTCTATTCACTTTACCAACCAAAAAGGCCCACTTTTTTAACAGGAGTGTCCATGGGCTAGGCTAGTGTCAAGCTAGGGTCGACCCTAGCCCAACCTAACCCCTTAAGCCCTAGCCATATCGGCCCTTCCTAGCTAGGTTGAGCCTAGTCCAGCTCATAGAGAAACGAGTTAAGTGATTGAAGGTTTTAAATATGCTAAATTTTAGATTTTTTTTTTTTTTTTTGGGAAGGATGTCCTCGATCCATAATAAATTTTACATATAAATAATTTTAATTATTGAAATATGGCTATGGATCTTATGAGTAATTGTAAATTACAAATGTATGTTAATGGGAAACCATTAACGAGTGCCTTTAAACCATTATAACAGTGGGCCACTTAATAATTGAAGTGGGCCACCAGGCCATACTAGGTCTATCATCATTGACCTAACTCTCACTTGGTTTGAGCAACGGACCTATATTTTAGGCATGGGCCTGGCTGTCGGACCAAGTTCAAGGGCCAAGCCAGACCCATTGCACCCTTGCTTTTGAGAAGAAGATATGGTAGATCGGTAAGAGCCTTAATACAGCAGAGCCATCTCTCCATGGCACATGGAGCGGGATGATTCACTGATTGCATGCATCTATATACATACCAGGCCTTGGAATGGACAGCTTGTGGCTGAAAAATCACACCATATAGACACATCCATCCATCTAATTGGCAGCCATCAACACAAGGTAAAAGATGAAACTGGTAAACTGTCAAATATTCATTGAGGTAAATTGAAGAAAACTGATGAACAAGATTGTATTTTTTGAAAAATACTCCATCCATGCTGTGGCCCAATAAATGAATGGATCTGATGACATACAATCTGGGATGATGGCTAATGCACGAGGGAGAAATAGCTCTAATATATTCAAGTTCTCTGGATCATTGTACCATCTCTCACCTCTCACCACCACCTCTACCCTTTCACTTAATCACTTCCTCTATTTGCATTATAGTTTAAAAACCCAAGAACTCAACTTGACTTCACATCTAAGTCAGGTCAACTTGAAGACTCGACTGAGTCTTGATTCGATTCAATGTTTTAATTAAATAACTTAATGACATTTGAAAATTTTAACATATTTCAGTACTTCAAAATATTTACCGTTTGCGATGAGGGGAACTGGTGAAGGCGGGCATTTCCTCAAGCATTGTTCCTGAGTTCGAACCTCATGGTAACTTTGTTCGAGTTGTCACAAGTTGCGTTGAGTTGACTGAGTCGGCTCGAAATCTTATTGAGTTGAGTTGACTTCACCAAGTTCCGAGTTGTGTCACAAATATTATAACTATTATGCACACGCATCCTAAAATTATCAAATTATAATGATTTTCTACTTTTCAAATCAATGATATGATGTTATTGTTAGACTGATACAAAATTAATAGATCGTCAATGCATCAATAATAGAGATCGTGTAATAGTCATAAATCAAATTATTGTACCTTGGGAAGCCATTACTGTTTGTGCAAGGAAATGACTTGATCTTCTACACCGTACATGCACACCTAAGGGGTATTTTGGCACCATGGATTTGGAGAGTTTAAGAGGATTTCAAATCCCTTGGTATGTTTGACACTATAAAGTAACTGGGGTTTCAAATCCCCTCAAAGAGTTAAGGGTTTGAAATCCATGGTAAAAGCTTGGATTGCATCTAAAATCCTTCCAAGAGTTGCATATATAACATGTCTGTCATTGGACTAATAATCATTGGACTAATAATCTATTGAGCACATGGCACACTGATGATGTTCCAAAATAATCATATTATCAATTGCATCACTATAATTACTTTAATGCGATGATCGGTGCCATCCAAATATTATCCTTGTCAATCAATAATTAAAAATCGTTGGTTAGTCACTCAGATGTGATCTTGTGTTTATGGCCCATTCGGGACTTGAAATTTCATCATTTTCAAGCAAAGTATATATTTCAATGGGCTTATCATGGCCCTTGTGTCAAACATTACACGTACATTAATTATATATATTAAAATTAATTTAGTAATTAAATTTAAACCCCCATAAATATATTATGCATAGTTACGTTTGGATTAAAGGGGATTCTCAGCCCAAGTGGAATATCCAGATGCTAAATACAATACGAAAGATTTCAAATCCAGCGTGAGTTTCGAATCCATGCTCCCTAACAAGCCATAAGGAAACCGTTTCAATGGAACTCAGGTTTCACATGTGACATGATGGCTAAGGCCCGTGCACTAAAAAACCCCTCAACAGTCAGAGAAGAAAACTTTGACCACGTGGCAGTGTGATGGGTGATAAATAGGTATTGAAAAATTGTACACGTAAGCATACAAGTAACTCAAATTCAACAGCCCAGATGATAACTTCCAAACTAGATGTACCATAAACTGAAAATTACACAGGTTTGATTATATCGCCGTCAGATTGGTTGCCATTTAGTGGACAGTTGAAATAATAAATATCCAATGGTCCTATCTTCAGCAAACAACTGCCAACGGATCAGAGATTGTAACTGCTCAACCAATATCATTCTCATGTTGCAGTGGGTCCATTAGACATTTTCCCGGCTGCATGCTACTTGGGTAAGACATCTGTACCATAGAAACGGTGGGTCTCACCATGAAGTCCACGTCTGCCAAAAATCAGGCCCGTCTGCTCATCAGAGGAACCACGTCATTGGATTCAATGGAGGAGCGACGCTGGTTATCCGGATAAAGGTGCGGCGTACGTGTGAGTGTATCAGCCTGATTTGACAACGCGGAGCTTCACGGTCAGTACATGCTGAATCTAGTCCGTACAGACTGGATCCAGGATTGTATGATCTGGACCGTTCATCTGAGTAGCTGCATCGAAGCTCTTGAAGGTTGGAGGTTCGCAGCCATCATGATCCCATTCCACACCATTTTTCGAACTACAGATATGGCTGACCGTGGCACACGTGCCACGCCAACTCAGCACATGTGCGAGATGTGGCCCACCATTAGGTGGTGAATAGAAATAACCAGGCTAGTCCACTCATCAGGTGGGCCACGAGTGCATGAAAGCATATAGACGGTTAGGATTAATAGTATTTAAACGTGTTAACGGTAAACAACGCACCCATTGGGTCTTCATAGCTGGGCGGATGATAAGAATGAAATAGTCGAGTCCACGCGATGGATGGATTATACTGCACACACGTGCCATTTTGACACATGCGTGCATAGTACACGGGCTTCCTTGCATTTGATTAGTGTTATCAAAACTAACTGGACCAAATTAGCCTGACTGAACGTTAACGGGTTCTAAGTTGATGGACCCGACCAAGCCTAGGCTAGACCCGATTTTAAACCAAGACCTGAACTGGACCCAATCTTTTAACGGGTCTAGAAAATGGACCTGAATGAGAACCGGACCCGAACGGACATGGATCGGCAAAACCCGAAGCTAAGTTAGGCGGCAACGGGCAATCTATAAAACTAGGCCCGAACCTGACTAGTTAACGGCTAAAACACACGGGGACATGCTACATGGCGCCGGAAGGACCCTAACATGGTAGAGCCTTCTCTCTCCATTGGGTGTAAAAGGGTCATCCATTAATCTGAACCGTCCAACTAATGGCCTTTATTATGGATGGACTATGTTTTAGAAAATCATACGTTTTAGAAGACTGCAGCCATCGATTTTACTACTATTGATTATTAACTGTTTTTCTTTCCCACCGTCAATTTGAAGGACACTGCTTAGATGCTCATCCATACACGCGTATCTTGAATCAATTTCTATCCATAGTGGGTCCCATTAAATGGACAGTCCTGATCGAATGATAACCCTTGCACGTGTAATTTTTGCAAAATGGCTTTACCATATTTCCTGGCTCAACGGGTCCTTAATGGGCTGGATTTTGGATGGGCCCAGGTCTTTCCAAGACCAACCAGAAAAGTAAGATCCAGGCCTCTATGTGGTCCGGGACTGTGATGGGCCAAAACAAACTGGGAAAGCCCCAATCCAGACCTTGAACTCGGATACCCTTTATGCACAAGATCTGGGCTGCTCATTTGGTGGGCCCAATCATGCTTAATAGTAACAAAAATGCCCTTGAAATCTTAAATGGGCCGGGCAGCGTTTGGGCAATCCGATAGGTACTTAGATGCAGCGCCTGATGAATAAGCGGACGTCCACACACTCTCTCGTTGGGTCCGGCACCTAAGCTAGTATTTCAACCCAAGCCCGAATACCTGATGGGCCAACTGACCCATTGAGAGAGCTAATCCGTTTCCTTACAGGCCAGGTAGCGCACCCAACCAGACCTTCTTGACCCAGCTTGGACCTACTAGATTTGCTCGTGAGGTACGCTTGGGCTCAGGTTAATTTGGGCCAGCCAACCCAAACTGACTTTACATGTAACAGTGTTAGACAATCACTCCATCTAGAAGGTAGATTGTTGGTTTCATTCCTTTCAAATGTTTATTTCTTTGTACACATGTGGCATACTGGATTAACGGCTAAATTAGAAGCATTTAAGTGGCAAATAGGATTTTTTTCCAAGTTGGGCCTGAGCTCAACCAAACTTTGGGCTTGGCCTTGGCCTTGGGCTTGGGTCTGTTGTCCCAAGTCAATGTTAGGTTCATGCCTTAGGGCTTAAGGGCCCATTTGAATCGTAAGTCATTTTGCATAAGCTGCTTAAACCTTAAGAAGCTTATCTTATTGTTTACTTATTCAGTAAATAAGTATCTTTAATAAAATATTATAATTATAGTAAAAAAGTAGAATAGTTTGTTTGGTTTTCAACATATCTAAGTACTTTTTAAATATCTTTCATCAATCCCTCTTGGTTCTATCTTTTTACTTATTCAGGTGGGGTTTACCTTTAATATCCACCGCCAATCATGTGGGCCACTGTTTGATGTGGACCGTTCATTATATTGGACCCACTTTAACATGTCTTCAATGTAAATCATACATCATGTGGGGCCTACCTTCAATATGGACCATCCACATTGCAAGGCCCACCTTCGATGTGGGTTGTCCATCATTGGGGCCACCTTGGATGTGGATTGTCCATCATGTTTGACATTACATGTGGATTGTCAATCATGTAAGGCCACCTTTAACGTGGATGGTCCGTCGTAGGGAACTTAATTTTGAAGTGGGACTCCATCATGCAAGGCCACCTTTAATGCGGATGGTCCGTCGTAGGGAACTCAATTTTAAAGTGGGACTCCATCATGCAAGGCCCACCTTGGATATAGGGCGTTCATCATTAGGGGTTGACCTTTGATGTAAACCGTCCATTACATGTGGCTCACATTGTGTGGGGCCACCATCAATATTAATTGTCCTTAATATGAGGCCTATATTCGATGTCCATTGTCCATCACATTGAGCCCACATTTGATGTAGATCGTCTATCGTATGGGCCCTACATTCAGAGTGGGACATCCATTGTGTGGGGCCCGCCTTGGATGTGGATCATTTATTGTTAGGGGTAAGGCTTTGATACGGACAAACAATTATGTGGGGCCCAACTTGATGTGGGTCATCAATCATATTGGACCCACCTTCAATGTCCACTGCCCATTATGTAGAGCCTGCCTTGATGTGGATCGTCCATCACGCAGGCCCCACCTTCAAAGTAGGTTGTCCATCATGTGGGGCTGACCTTTGATGTGGATTGTCCATCGTGTGAGTCATCATCACGTGGGGCCCACCATAATGTTAATTGTCCATCTTATGGAGCCTACCTTCAATGTCCACTGCCCATCATGTGAGGCGTGCCTTTGTGTGGATCGTCCATCATATGACCCTTGCTTTTGATATGAACCATTCATTATGCATGGTTACCTTTTTTCTAGATGATGTGGATGTTGGATCGTAGGTGGATCACGCTCATAATGCATTTGCAGACTTTCATGTTTATTGGAGACTCGGGGTGGTGCATATGTTTGACTTGGACTCACCCCTAGCTAGTTACTTAGATTTCAACAGTCAACTAAACCTTGTAGAATCCTTAAGCCAGAGAATTTTGAGGATTTCATGCCTTAAAATGACTCCTAAGTTGCGATGAGAAATTCTGGATAAGGGGCCAGGGTGACAAATATGGAAGGTGTTAGGTACCCTCTTTGCCTGTATAAATGTGTGGTTTCTATTTCACAGACTTAATGAAATACATGGGATTAGACTAGTTCCTGTGTTGCAAATGATGTAAATGTATGAAAGGCAATGTGGTAATGCAATGTCTACTTTAAGGGGCTTTTTTATTTTCTAAATTGTAGTGGTAATTCAAGGTAAATGGGTAATAATTATTTACCTTTGAAATTTTTCAGCTGCATTTTCAAGGTGATGTTGATGGCCGCCCTTCATTTATCACCTGAGGAAAAAATGTTACATTTATGGGGTCCACCATGATATACATGTCTTATCCACACCGTTCATCCCTTTAGCTAGCTCATTTTAGGGCATGAGCCGAAAAATGAGGTAGATCTAAAGCTCAAGTGGACCACACCATAGGAAACAATGGGAATTGAGCTCCTACCATTGAAAGCTTTTTGAGGGCCCTATAAGTTTTGGATCAAGTTAATATTTTTGTTTTCCCTTTATCTATGACTCTGTGACCTTATGAACAGGTTGGATGACAAATAAACATCAATGTGGGCCTTAGGGAGAAAATAAGTTTCAATGGTTGACGTCTTTCCAATAATTGTTTCTTAAGGTGTGGCCCACTCGACCATGGGATTTGCCTCATTTTTGGACTCATAACCTAAAATGTGTCGTTAAAAAGGTTGGATGGTGTGGATAAGTCACATACATTACGATGGGGCCAACAAGTTTAAATCGGTAATAACATGGTTTTTGTGGACCGATTTAGAAGATGTAATTCCTCGTAAATTTCAAATAGGTGAAGTTAGTCATAATTACTTTTTTACACATATTTAATAGAAAAGTTTATAAATCAAACAGTCCCTGAGTGATGGACTGGAAAAAAACTTCTCTATCCAGATTCACCCACTTTAGGAAAGTGGTCAAAATCCAGCCAACTTAAGTTTTTTGTGAGCAAGATATGGCATCCTGGTAAGTTGTAAAGCATACACTCAAATAAACTAGATGAGTATGTGGGTTAGGAATGGAGATGACGATAATAATGCACAATGCCAATAAGAGTATGAATAAATCTGATCATAGTTGGGCAAGAGTGTGAATGGGTTGTTGCAATGATCGATTGGAGTCGACGAGGTTGACCTAGGCTAGAAGGCTCATCTCCTTGCAGTCTTTTCTCTCCTTGGTAGATGGAAGGTAGGGCTGTTCACGAGTCAAGCTAGCTCGAAAAACTCGCTCGACTCGGCTCGAGTCGGCTCAGATTGGCTCGACTTGAATGGCTGATTCAGGCCGAGTCAAGCTAATTATTTGAAGCTCGAGTTGAGTTCGAGCCGAGTTCAACCAGGGGGCATTTCAACTCGACTTGACTCAAACTCGACTCGACTCGAAGCTTGAACTCGAGCTCGACTCGGCTCGATTAATAAATATATTAAAGTTGTGAGGAATATGGAGAAAGGTGAAGTGAGATCTCTTTGCTTTCACCCCAACATCGAAGAGTTTGATGTTGGTGTTGACGATCTCTTGAATCCAAAATGGTATATTGTATGGAGCACTCATATGAATAGACATTTCCTTCCTGAATATGTTGTGAGCTGCAAGTCCTCAAATCATCTGCAAGGTAACGGAAACTGCGCTTTTGTCTAAGCAGCAACAATACAAGTGGGTCCCACTTTTTTGTGGTCCTAGGTCTGTTCAAAATCCTATCCATTGGAAAGTATAGCCTTGATGATGGGTAATTCAGAACATACAATTGAGGATGCTTTTGGCCCATGGTTCTTCTATCATAGGGCTCACACAGATGGATTTTCTGGACTGCTGAAAGATGGACTACACCCTATTTCGGTTGCCGAGCCAAACCAAAAATGAATTTCACTTGTTGGAGTGTCATGTAAAATGCATCTTTAAAATTTTTTTATTTAGCTTCTCTTCTGAATCAATGGAGGAGGATCAAGAACAAAATCCATTACTCTCTCACCCAACAAGCTCGAGCTCGACTCGAAGTAAACTCGACTCGACTCGAACCACTAGCTCGACTCAACAGCTTTGGCAAACAAGCCAAGCTTCAATGTTGAGCTCGAGCTCGAACTCGAGTACAACATGGACAAGCCAAGCCAAGCCTGGCCCACCTCGACTCGGCTCGGCTCGATGCCCACCCCTAATGGAAGGGCTACATCACCCCCCCCCCCCCCGTTCTCTCTCTCTTTTCTTCTATTCTTTTTAAAACTCTCTTAGTAATGATGGAAAATAAGAGATATGAAATGGGGAGGAAAAATGGTATTTATTAGTGTTTCAGATGGCCTTTTTGTAGTTTTTGAGAAGCTTAAAGGCTAATGGACGCTTTAGGGGTCACAATTGGTTGAGGCTATGAATGTGCCACATGGTACATTGTGGATATGGTTGAATCAAATGACAATAGGCATAATTTTGGGCAAAATCAATGGCAAAATGGTAATTTTATAACAAGCGAGCTTCCCGATGCGGAAATTAATTTTTTTCCCTCTTCACCTAACCTATGATAAAATTTTGCGGGAATCCACGTGGCACGTGGTGCACGATGCAACGCTTGCCACGTGGATGGGCCCATTTTTGGCTAGGGGCCCATGTGGGGTGATGAATTTCTTATAATTCTCTCTTTATGCTTTATTGTGGTCCTAAAGTTAGGTGGGCTTAAGTTTCTATCGAGCCTTATGCTGGACTTGGACTTGGGCTTGGGTTTTGGGGGTCCCACAGTGCTCTGATTAGTTTGTCAGCCCCAAGGTGGGGTGTCTACCAACGGCCCATCATATGAAGAATGTCAAAAAAGTTTTCTAAATTTTACTTACAACTATAAAATTAATTAAGCTAATAAACTATTTTTATAAAAATGGTTGCTAGACTAATTTTTAATAAAAAGGTAGTTTATTTGTCGTTATAAGTTAAAGAAGTTACTTATAGAGCTATATCCAAACAACCGAGCCTTAGCCTAGCAACATGTGATGAAATGGCCCTCTGATACTCGAGTATTGGATGTCCTTGGTCATCACCAGTAAATATTTTCAAGTTAGTACGTGCTCACTCAAGTAGTTATACGTGATTACGATGTGAAGCCTAGAGAATTGGGAGAACCTTAGCCTTTAAAAACCATGTGCGTAGTTGACCCAATGAGTTTGATTGACTAGGAGACCCAGAGTGAACTCAACCCTGGAACCCTAATAACTCTCGGGTGGGCCCGTAGCAATCAACTAGACTCTCTGGTACCGACTATGAGACCTGGATCATCGAATCCTCAATTATAGGACCTTATGAGTAGATAACGTATCCCATACCAAAACTTGTTTAACTGAATCCCAGGTTCCCGTGTAACTCGTTGAGTCTATTAGGCCTATTCCATAAATGCCGCGTGTAGGGAGTCGTGCCTAACCTTGTGTTGGAACCTTAAGTCATCCTCATAACATAACCTAACTATTTCCCGAGCATCTAGTGCAGTGAATGGCACATAGAGTGTAGAATTCGGTCTCAGTTGGTCTGATTGATTGGCTTCTCAGTCTAACCGATCTGAGTGGCTTAGGAACCTAAGAATACATATTTGGTCAGTTTGACCGATAGTTTCGTTGTTTCCCGCTGGTCCAACTGGTATCCCCACCGACCTAACCATTGGGCTACATTTCTGTCTGATCAAGTTCCCTAGTAAGTTGTACAACCAAAACCTTGGGACTATAAAAGCCCTTAACTTTAACCCCCCATTTCATTTTCCTCATTTCTCAGCCATGGGAGAGAGAGAGAGAGAGAGAGAGAGAGAGAGAGAGAGAGAGAGATGGTGAGCTTGGAACTCATTCTATTGGTTGGCTTCCGCATCCGGTTGATCCTCATCCTTTGTAGGTTGTCTCGATCTCTTTTGCCACATAAGTCCTTGGGTCTAGGCCATGCAGACCTTGTCCCAGCTGGGTAGCAAGCCTTCTAGCCCTTGTATGTAAGTTTTCCCCTCCGTTCTCATTTATTCGGCAGTTATCATCGTGAATTCCTCGTTGATTCCTTAGATTTTCTAAAATCCTAACTATATAACTCATGCGTGTTTGATTTTAAGTCCTCCGGTTGTCCAGGGATGAATACCAACCGCATGCGCATGCCGCGCAAGGGTATGGTGGAGTTCAATAGTCAAATTAATGCCCGATGTTAGGATTCGCGTCGCTATAGCTAGCCGATTTAGGTAATCTAGTAAAAGGACTACCTTAATAGTCCTAATTTAGGTTAACTCTAGCTATAATTGCATGCTATGTTGTTAGGATTGGGTTTTTCCTGATTTTCTTATGTTGACAATTGTAGAACTTGTCGTTGTTGTGAGTCTTTCTTGTTGGAACATTCATAGCTTATAAATCCTAACAACAATCAAGTGAAGATATACCTTTCAAGATTTTTCAACATTGTAACTTGGTGTCTATCTAGTAATTGTACAAATATTAGTTCATTCTTGTGATACATGTTGTGCTGATTATATATGCAAAATCATATGTAGGTTACTTGAACAATGCTAATATGCTTGAACATCAGGCATATCACTGCGTTATTCATGTATAGGTTGTTTGGATGCTGAAACGATTGTCTCATGTTGTGTCGAGTAGATTTATCCATCATCTATAGGGATTTTTCATATACGTTATCCATTACATTATAAATTATTCTTGCGTGAATTATACCTGGGTACTCGTGGACTGGTCCTGTAGAAATAAAACAAACCTTTAAACACGTTTTATTTTATGATTAAGCCTTTTTTATGGCTCTTCTAAAGAAAACTCTATTTTTTAATTTATTTTTTTGTGTATCAATTGACTAGACTATTAAATAAAGCAAACAACTCTTAGGGGAATATAACCGGGGTTATACAATTGGAATAGGCCACTAGTCTACGGGGACAATTGTGACTTAGGTTGTCATAGTTGTAATCAATGGAAATATCTACATGGATTATGGGCGATTGTGTATAGAATCATGTGATTTGGACCGTTAATCATTGATATGAATAAAGTTGATTGGAAATATCCTGATGATATGAAGATTTTACCGGATGCCTGATAGTATTGGTATATCATCAATGCACTTCGCTGGCTAGTTAGCTCACCATAGGTATCACGTGCCAGCTAGACACACATCTCCAGCTTGGATTAATACAGACCGGTTTGCTGCTAGGATAGGTATCTCTCAGTTGTAGACACACATTCCATGGCATTAATATTTTACTATGTGACTAATAGTATGGGTGTACCGTTGATGTAATTTACCAGCTAATTAGTTTATTATGGGTGTCATATGTTGATGATTATGAAATTGCATTGTGTGATAAGAATACCATGGTGTGTGCGAAAGCTTGGTATAGCTATAAAATTATGGCCAAGTCCAAGAGAGGGTTTGTTATGCCTCATATTTGGGTACCTGAGTAGGGCTACTCAATACCCAAATTCCAAGCATGAGAGATAAAATTTATATATTATTATAATACACAAATAAATACTTAATCTCACAAGGCTATGTACATACAAAATAAATGAGGATAACTACTAATTTATAAATTTAATTAAATAACATCGTTTCATGCTATTTACAACTTAAACAACTAATTAAATTAAGTAACTTAACTTATTACATTAACATTGAAATTTCAAACTAAATTTAATACAACTGATAATAAAGTCTTGCCTGCTCGAAATATTACAACTCGGCACCTGTATGGCTTAAATTAACGTGAGTACAACGACTCAATAGGATCGTCTCATACACAAATCTAAAGTCTGGATTTTTATGTCTTTAAGTAAAGTAATATTTGAAATAAAGATAACAACAGAATTATGATAACATTGAGTAAAATAAATGTAAAAATGATATGCATGTGATACTATTCATGATTTTATATAAATAATTAAATAAACATACATTATTAATTACAACACAGTACTCAGTGTATGGTCACGTTGCATTAACGCCTCCGTACCAGTACCTTATGGTGACGGACCCATTTATACATTAGCTGGTCAGACTATTGCTCCAGTTGTACTTCTGACATATGTCCGCACACATGATTGTACTCATACTTTGTACACAAAGGAGACTTTGAAGGATCCAACGAGTTTCAGAGTCTTTCACTCAGGGGATACGATTGCCTTACTTGCTTGATTTAGGGTCTCTCACCCAAGGAACGCGATTGTCCTACTTGCTAGCTTTAGGATTTTCATACAAGGGACACGATCGCCTTACTTGCTAATACAAATATATTTTATTTATCTTTTTTATTTTTTAACAATTTAATAATGAATAGAGAAGCATGAATAATATGAACAATTCTAAATCAACCATAAAAGAATTTAATAAATCAAAATTTTACACTATAATGTAGTCTCTCACCCAAGGGACTTGATTGCCCTACACTATAATGTAGGTTCTATTAAGCCGTTTTCTGTAACAGTACTGGAATTTTACAAGAAACTCCTAAAATGTTGGAATACTAATTTTGTCTCAAAATTGAAATTTTGAATTTATTTACTTATTTACAATGTAAACAAATTATTTTATTTAAAATTTAAATTCCTATTTATTAATTTATAAATGTTTATCTGTACTTTATATTTAAATTATTATTATTATTTATTTTATTTTTATAACTTAAACTAGAGTTTAAATTAGAATTATAATTAGAATTTTGAGTTAATATCATATTAAATTTTGATTTAATTAATTTAAAAAATCATATAAGTCAGAGTTCATAATAGTCACCAAATAACTAAATTTTGAATTATAAATATTTATTTTCTGAAGCCTTCAAAAATTACCTTAGATTTAAATTTACATTAATTTGATTCATACAACTTAAAAAATAATTTTTAATTCTCAATTAGTATAATTAATATTAATTCTCAAACTCTAAAAAATTATAATTTAAATTTACCATCTATTAGTAATTTAATTGTAACAACTATACATTAAATTTAAATTAATTAATCATTATAATATTTGAAATTACACTCGATCTAAATTAATTTAATTATTACTTATGAAATTAAATACATATATTAATCAATGATTAAAATTTACAAGTTAATTTAAGTTATTATTTCTAAGTTAAATTCAACAATTCTGATATAAAATAATAAAAATTATCTGTATATACTATATTATATTTGACTTAAATAATTTATAAATTAATTTGGACATATTCTATTTTTAATAATTTACTTTTATATAAATAAATTTTAAAGTTTATGAATAACTCATATTTAATTTTAATCTTAACAAATTTTTTAATATAGAATTTCTCTTCTTTTTTTTTTAAAAAACTTAGATAAACTTAGATAAATAAATTTGATAATATTAATTTAAGAAATTATTTTAAAATTAAATCTCAGAAATATAAAATTAGAAAGTCCATAAAAAGATCGCGATTACCCACAATATATATATATATATATATATATATATATATATATATATATATATATATATATATATATATATATATATAGTGTGTGTGCCACACCAATGTGGACCCACAAGAAAAATGTGTTGTATCTACCACAGTCTAGAAATGTATTGTGGAGCCACATGACGTAAGTGTTGTATCCTCAACATCCAGAGGACTTGGGACCCACCCACTTGCTGATGTATGTGTTGGGGTTTTATTAACACCGTTCACCATCCATATGATGGTGGGACCACCTGAAGTAAGTGTTAAAATCTGTTGTATATGTTTCAACCACGAAAAGTTTTATTAACTATTTCTTTTCTAGAAATTTGTGAATTAATTCAAAGTTAATTATAAGAAAATTTTAATTAATTAATACATCCAGAATTTAAGGTTTGATGGTAAGGCATTTCAATTTAGAAAAATTCTATAATTCCTAGTAACTTGAAACCATAAATTTACGAAAGAAAATTCAACAATAATTAAAAATCAATAATTCTAAGAAATTTGCTAGTTTAAATTATTTAATATATTTTCACCACAAATTTTAAGTATACAAAAGTATCTAGAAAATTCAAGTATGAGCTAGAATCACCCCCATAATACAGAAAAAAATATTTAAAAATTAAAGGATTGACTAATCAATTACATGAATTTTAGTTAATTAATTATAATAAAAATTGCATGGAAACTCGAATTTAAAAGCATAAAGATTTAAAATTCCAAATTCGTATAAGATCACCTACCTTTAAAAAAAAAATTGTTGATCCAACTTGAAAAGGCTTGATTCAATATCGATATCGCTCTTGATTTACAGAGTTCTCCTTATCTTCACTGTCTCTTTTTTATTTGATTTTTTTTTTTAAAAAGCGGGTGAGAAACAAAATGGAAGAGTAGGGAATATGGGACAGTTTCAATTGGTGAGAAGGTCCGGTGCTCATTACCGTACGAAATAGAAGGAATAAGAGAGAGAGTCGAGGAGTGGGTTGGTTCGGGTGGTGACATGCGAAATGATGCTGTAATTCTTTTTTTCTTTTTTTTTAAAGATGTGGTGGGTCCCACTAATAATGCTATAAATCCTCCATTCATCATCTTCGCCTAGCCATGAGAGGACATGAGGCCAAAAATGAAGCTAATCCAAAACTCAAGTGGGCCACACAAAAAAGGTGAGGTTGCTTCCTCTCTCTCTCTCTCTCTCTCTCTCTCTCTCTCTCTCTCTCTCTATATATATATATATATATAAACTGAGTTGTTACAGATTAAGACTAATTTAAAATTCTTTACCTAATATATATAATTTACGAATTTAAACTACTTACACAAATTAACACTAAGGCTTTCAAGCCAAAGTGGGTCCAATCATATAAATTACAGAGATATGTCAATTAAACAACTAGTCTATATAATAGATAGTGAACTTGTGTGTGCTTACAAGTTAAGTGCCTGACATACAACTTCATTTAAACATTCATATGATTAATCTAATCAAACACATGAGCATGAATTAAATTTGTAAACATCCATAATCACAAAACAAGCATGTATAGTAGTTCGGTTTCTCTACTCCACTCCCGACACTCACCTCGAGTGTACTAGTATTCACTATCGGATGTTTTAAATTTGGTTCACCTCTAACCTTTACATGGTTTTTCCTAAGCTAACTATTGACCTACATATGTACTCCGTATTGAAGGCACATGTTTTCATCCGTGTTGGTGGTCCTGTAATATACTCTAGTTGGTTTTTTATCGGTTTACCAAAAACCAATAGCGGTCCTAATCCGATTACCTATGTGCACTCTCGTCGGAGGTTGCCATGGAGACTAACATGTAAGCACCCATGCTCGGTAGAACACGTACGCACCCATGACAATGAATTTAGCCACACACAAGAACCTAAGTCCCACACAAGAACCTATCAAGTTTGGGTCACCAAATTTTATACTCAATCTTACATAAAGAAAAGAGTGTATGGACTCATACTTGAAAACTTACTTGTCAAATTGAGTCATGTTATAGCACGTTACTTGGGTTATTTGACCGATGCTCTCTCGTGCTTCAATAACCTCTCCTTATACTCTCCCGATCGATGACATTGATGCTTCAACTTTTATAATCGTTCGCCTTACATGTGACATGTCAATGAGGTGACCAAGGCAACATAGTGGTGGAATCTCTTACGACTAATTGATAGTTGATTTCCTATGAGAATTCACCTAGATGTATGTTCCAGAGGGTTTAGATAATGATTATGCTCATAAGCTTGAGGCTAATCTCCATAATAAGGTGGAGATCAAGATCATTTTCTCATTGGAGGTTGAAATTCTCATTAAAGTGTTAAAGCTCATGAAGATGATTTGAATATCATGGGTTTAGAGGTTTATGATGAGGGATATGTGTGAATATTTTCATAAGCTTATATTGCACCCAAAACTCATACAAATGCCTAATAACCAAATGCAATTTTATAAGAAAACGATTTGTAACAGCTAGTTAATGGCTCTGTCGATAGGATTGAAGGTCCTTTGATAAGATCGTACTGTCCATCGGTTTCATTGAGAAAATTTAGAAATTTATTTGTTTGGTTACTTAACTGTTTCTTTGATCGGATCGAGTAGGTCTTTCGATGTCATCGAGACCCATCGACAGACTGTCGATGTGATCGGGGACTACTTGAAAACTATTGTTTTGGACATATATGATTACAACAGCTTTGCACCTCCTCTGGCCTCACTTATCATATTTCAATTTGGCTCATAAGGGTAAGGGATAATCAATTAAGGTTTACTTATCAATGTTGGGATTATCTAAAAGTTAAAAGTTGTTATGAGTCTAAGGTTAGGGTCACCAATACACATCATGTACTTGTTCTTCACTCATTTATGCTCTATGTCCTCTTATATATTTGGTCTTCAATTTCAAATGGCTTAACCGACTACATGACACATGTACTTATATGATTGACAAATAAAGTACACAAATCAGTGCAATAACATATTGTACATCCACAATGTGTATAATTAAATAGGCCAAAATATCGTGAACATGTTGTTGCGAGTAGAATAAATCCGATTAAAGATGGGCATCAGAAGCATGAGAGCCATTTCGAGTGCTTAATCAGATGAGTGGTATTTTGTGCATTTTATTCGTTGACTAATACACTATGAGTGTCCCTTTTCTGTTGGGGATTTTATCGGGTGACTTACAATATAGACACGATTTCTTATACTTTTGTTGACTGATTAGCCATAAGGGGCTTAGATGACAACTAGATGCTCATCCTCGATCCTATAGTTTAGGTCATGTGTTCATGCGTTTGATTTGGATTAGCCTATGTGAATGTTGAGTGTATTATCATGGTTACATCTTTTATTTACATACCTTGATAATATCTATGACCCTTATGTGTGTATGATTGTCTTGTTATGATTTTGTACTTTGTTATTATGCCGTATGCATAATATTGGGAGTACTTTTTCAATATGTAGGCCTCTGCTGCATTATATTGACATATAAAGGTAGCTTACGAGTAGGGCGTGGCGTTGGGGAGCACGATATGGAGTGTATGGTCCAGTTGAGAGTAATGGAACTCTCTTCTTTTTTCTTTTCGTCGCCTTACACTCTCTCATACGTTGGACATTGCGTTGTATATCCCCGGGTATGTGATTTGACGTTTTACTTGTTGGATGATGACTTAGACTATTTTGGTATGGTTATAACTATACCCACATTTTGTTTACCGTTGTGTTATCGAATGCAATTGATCCTATTATGAATTTTGAGCCAACTGTTAATTGAACTATGTAAACACATGGGGATTATGCCCCCACGTACGCCTACAAACTTGGGTTTGGGTTGCTATACTTGGGTAGCAGGTTCTGGGTCGTTACGTAGCAAGCCCCAACCTAACCCATTACCACCCTACTCAATGTGTATGTGTGGTGTTCTAGGTGAGCCATGTGAAAATCCCCCCCCCCCATCTAGCACACGTGTATGTTTGCACTAGTCTAATAGTATTTTTCTTTCGCGATTTGCTCATTACCTCCACATCCACAGACATTCAATTATGGGACTAGTTAGATTTTGTGAGAGCATATTGTGTTTCGAATACTTATAGTGTCTTATCCATGCCAGCCCATTTATTTTACCAACTCATTTTAGGACAAGAGCCCTGAAGTAAAGAATATCCAAAGCTCGAGTGGACACCATTATATGAAATAAGGAGATAATGACGTCCATCATTATTGAACCCTTCTTAGGGCCACGATAATGATTATTTGTTGTCCAACCTCTTTCTAAGGCCACACGAATACGGATGAAAGGAAAACACAAATATGAAAAGAAAACACAAATATATTAACCCAAAACTTTAGAGCCCTCTGGGAAGTTTCCAATGATAGGTGTTAAATCCCACTATTTTATGTGGTGTGTACCACTTGACTTTTGATATATGCTTAAATTTTGAAATCATGCCCTAAAATGAGAAGGAAAAATGGATGGACCGTGTCGATAAGAGGCAAACATGAAGGTGGCCTCACTGAGTTTACTCCGATCTACTATGCTAGCAATCTAGTTAGTTATAAATTGCTACCAACTCATAGCACACTGAGTAAACTCTCTACGGCCCGCCATGATGTATGTGTCTTATACACAATGTCCATCTATTTTTCATAGTCATTTTAAAGTATGAACTCAAAATTGAAACACAGACAAAACTCCCGTAGGCGATACCACACTAAATGGTGGGAATTTAAAACTAACCATTGCAAGCTTCTTAGAGCTATAAAAGTTTGGGATTAAAGTAATTCTTGTGTTTTACTTTCATTCATGTCTACTTGATCTCATGGACAAGTTGGATGGCTAAGAAACACCACCGTGGGCCCTTTAAAGGTTTCAAATGACACCATTATCCCAACTGCTTGGTGTGGTGTGGTCTACTTTGAGCTTTGGAAATGCTTCGAGTTTGTCACACGCCATGAGATGATCGACGGACCTAGTCGATAAGACACATACATCCACGGTGGGCCTCAAGTGGTATAGCGTATTGAGTTACTTAGGACGCAATCGGATGCGGATTGCGTCCTACCCGGAGAGCCTCTAGATGGGAATGGGCAGGAGCTTTGAGTGGCCACCGTGATGTATGGGTCTCACCACACCGTCTATCCATTTTTTTATATCATTTTGGGTACAAATTTAAAAATGAGGTAAATCGAAGGCTCAAGTGGACCACCTCACAGGAAGCAATGTTGATAATGATTCTCACCGTTGAAACTTTTCTAAGGATTACCGTGATGTTTATTTGCCATCCAACCTATTTATAAAGTTACGTAGACATCGGGTGACTTACAATATAGACACGATTTCTTATACTTTTGTTGACTGATTAGCCATAAGGGGCTTAGATGACAACTAGATGCTCATCCTCGATCCTATAGTTTAGGTCATGTGTTCATGCGTTTGATTTGGATTAGCCTATGTGAATGTTGAGTGTATTATCATGGTTACATCTTTTATTTACATACCTTGATAATATCTATGACCCTTATGTGTGTATGATTGTCTTGTTATGATTTTGTACTTTGTTATTATGCCGTATGCATAATATTGGGAGTACTTTTTCAATATGTAGGCCTCTGCTGCATTATATTGACATATAAAGGTAGCTTACGAGTAGGTTCATGCTAAGACCCGAGTACTAACTTTATTTTCCTTAGAAGTTATTTGTGGGTTAATTAGTGCTAAACTCGATTGCTTGTGAAATTAGCATCAATCACTTTAGAAGCATTGGATCGGACCTAGACCGCGCGTCGAAAGTACGATAGCGATGATCTTACATTATGGTCACCATGTTGGACTTGACCGTCACCTAAAATCAAGTCCAGACGATGTCCTGGGTCGATTTGATTGAGTCCGAAGTGAAGAGTGTGAGAACGGTGAGAAATTAAATATGATTTTATGAAATTGAGTCGTGTCGCTGACGACGATTTTAAGCAATTTGACCGTTGGATTCTGAACCAATTTCACCATCGGATCAAGGAAGATGGCCTAGGCATGTCATAGTGCTTGTGGACTGATCGAGTTTCGGTGACCGTTGAATTGAGAGTGGTCCGCAACGGCTGATCTGAAGATCCGGACGAACTTAGCCTGACCTAGATCCATGGTCAATGAGCTTAAGTCCGACCGCACGTGGAGAAAGGACCACCGGAAGTGTTCCGTTGGATCGAGAGAGGCCTGATTTGGTTATAACCTAAGTATACCTTGGCCCTGGGGCTATTTTCATCAATGTTAGGCCTATATAAAGACCTTAAAACCTTCACTCTCTTTTCCATACGAATTTCCTAACCTTAACTAGGAAAAGAGAGAGAGAATGTGAGAGAGAAGTTGGTGAATCATCTTAAGATTCTTTCCTGCTACTCTACATCCTTAAACCATCACTTCTGAATCATTGTTCCGGCGATTCTAAGTTCCTTCTTGGGTAAGTTAATCTAACCCTAATCTGTTTTAGAGCTTAGACTTGTCTAAGTGTTGATGTAGCTCATTTCTATTCATGCCTTAGGTTATCTAGTTGCCGTTGACGAAGACTTATCGTCTGAATCAGATCTGTGTGTTTTTTCTGGTTTAAGGTGTGGACTATATTCGTATAGGTTATGGTTTTCAAGGCTTTCAATGTCAGATAATGATTTATTATTATTGTGGGTGTAATTTCACATGCCAAATGCTATGTTTATATTGCATTCCTGATATATATGTCTTGTGTTGAGATTTGTGTATTCCTTGTGTATGTAGAAAGTATCGTATACGTATAAAATATGAACATGTGCTTGCTATGATTAACTGTCATGTATTTATGCTAGTTGTATGTGTGTCAACTCCTTAGCAAAAGGAATTGTCCAAATGCGTGTATTTCAACATGAGTCATGTATGTTGAACTATGTATTCTAAGTGTTTGTAGAAATGTCTGAATGGTCTAAAGTGTATCATATTATCCTATTTGCGGGCATTGAGAAGTGATTCTCAACTCTCCTATTGGTGTGTATGATCTCCTACATGCAAGTTACATTCTTTGTGGTTCAACTTCCAGTATTACTTATGTGTAAATTCATGTTAAGTTGATATTCTTCAAATGCTCACATACTACATGACTTGAATTGTTGTTCCATTTCTGTTCTAAATTGTATATGCATATCTGTTATGATGGAATATATTTGGGACTATGGAATAGTCCAGGAAATCGGTAATCGGCCTTGAGTTCGTGGCAGAGGTTGCTTTCACCGAGAAGGACGTGATTAAACGAACCCGAGTCGTATTAGAGTTGTCGGCAGTGGTTTGGCCACACAGAGTGTTTGCGCACTCTATGTCATTCAACCCAACATGCGCTCGTGCTAGTCGAGTTCGTCAAGTAACCCGATTGCCCGATGTATGTTCACCATGTATGGATACTATTGTTTGAATCTAGGGTACCAAACTTACCAGTGTAAATCTCGTTAACCTTGTACCTTGATCCGCTAAGACTCATGAGCCGGATATGGTGGTATGAGACACCGTGGTCGAGCTGTCGGCCTACGCTGGGGTGACGAGCCTCCCGTAGTGACCAGTGAGCACACCGGACTCGTGAGCCGATTATGGTGGTATGAGACACTATATTTGTCTGTCGGCCAACATTGATTGGTGACAAGCCCTTTGTAGTGACATCGAGCATACCTTGATACCGCATTAAGGCGATGAGCCTTAGAATAATAACGAAGGTATGATAGGCGACATTGATTGATGACGAGACCTTTCAGCGACCTTGAACCATATGATCGTATGAGATGGCCTAGGATTGACGACCCTAGAATGGATCACTATGTGAAATTTGATATGAGGAAAGTACCTTAGCTTCCCAATCTGCCGTATGAAAATGACTAATAATAACTTGGTAATCATGTTCATGAACCGCATTGCATGTGCGTAGAAGTTGGTGCGAGGTTGTCATGCGTAACGTAAGATGAAGACGTTGAGGGAGTGCAGGCAAGGGCATGCATCATTTATACATACATCCTTACATTAACAAGAGTACTTTAGACTTGTTTAATTATATTACCTTATCATTACTGCTTGATTGATTTGATATCATGTTAACTTTTACTGTATGGTTCCACTGAGTTGATCACTCACTCCCACGTTCTAGGACGGTGTTTCAACACCAACCGGACTCTTTATATGTAGATGATGGCGCGACCCCTAAGGCAAAGCAGGATTATGAGGATGATAAGGATGCATTTTCTTTCATACAGTTCTTAGGCGGGTTCATATGAGCTATGTCCTAATATGCGGGGATTCTAGGTTTTCATTGTAATTGTACTAGATGATGTCATTTGATACTTGTATTTTTGAAAGCAACACTTGTTATTATGACCTGGCATGAATACGTATTTCAAGAACTTGCACATGTACACATATATTTCTTTAAGTCTTCCGCTTGCGTCTTTCACTTATCCCTGGATTATGTTTGCAATTTGGTTTAATCTATTCCATGTTTTTTGTACTTTGTTATTATGCCGTATGCATAATATTGGGAGTACTTTTTCAATATGTAGGCCTCTGCTGCATTATATTGACATATAAAGGTAGCTTACGAGTAGGGCGTGGCGTTGGGGAGCACGATATGGAGTGTATGGTCCAGTTGAGAGTAATGGAACTCTCTTCTTTTTTCTTTTCGTCGCCTTACACTCTCTCATACGTTGGACATTGCGTTGTATATCCCCGGGTATGTGATTTGACGTTTTACTTGTTGGATGATGACTTAGACTATTTTTGGTATGGTTATAACTATACCCACATTTTGTTTACCGTTGTGTTATCGAATGCAATTGATCCTATTATGAATTTTGAGCCAACTGTTAATTGAACTATGTAAACACATGGGGATTATGCCCCCACGTACGCCTACAAACTTGGGTTTGGGTTGCTATACTTGGGTAGCAGGTTCTGGGTCGTTACGTAGCAAGCCCCAACCTAACCCATTACCACCCTACTCAATGTGTATGTGTGGTGTTCTAGGTGAGCCATGTGAAAATTCCCCCCCATCTAGCACACGTGTATGTTTGCACTAGTCTAATAGTATTTTTCTTTCGCGATTTGCTCATTACCTCCACATCCACAGACATTCAATTATGGGACTAGTTAGATTTTGTGAGAGCATATTGTGTTTCGAATACTTATAGTGTCTTATCCATGCCAGCCCATTTATTTTACCAACTCATTTTAGGACAAGAGCCCTGAAGTAAAGAATATCCAAAGCTCGAGTGGACACCATTATATGAAATAAGGAGATAATGACGTCCATCATTATTGAACCCTTCTTAGGGCCACGATAATGATTATTTGTTGTCCAACCTCTTTCTAAGGCCACACGAATACGGATGAAAGGAAAACACAAATATGAAAAGAAAACACAAATATATTAACCCAAAACTTTAGAGCCCTCTGGGAAGTTTCCAATGATAGGTGTTAAATCCCACTATTTTATGTGGTGTGTACCACTTGACTTTTGATATATGCTTAAATTTTGAAATCATGCCCTAAAATGAGAAGGAAAAATGGATGGACCGTGTCGATAAGAGGCAAACATGAAGGTGGCCTCACCGAGTTTACTCCGATCTACTATGCTAGCAATCTAGTTAGTTATAAATTGCTACCAACTCATAGCACACTGAGTAAACTCTCTACGGCCCGCCATGATGTATGTGTCTTATACACAATGTCCATCTATTTTTCATAGTCATTTTAAAGTATGAACTCAAAATTGAAACACAGACAAAACTCCCGTAGGCGATACCACACTAAATGGTGGGAATTTAAAACTAACCATTGCAAGCTTCTTAGAGCTATAAAAGTTTGGGATTAAAGTAATTCTTGTGTTTTACTTTCATTCATGTCTACTTGATCTCATGGACAAGTTGGATGGCTAAGAAACACCACCGTGGGCCCTTTAAAATGCTTCAAGTTTGTCACACGCCATGAGATGATCGACGGACCTAGTCGATAAGACACATACATCCACGGTGGGCCTCAAGTGGTATAGCGTATTGAGTTACTTAGGACGCAATCGGATGCGGATTGCGTCCTACCCGGAGAGCCTCTAGATGGGAATGGGCAGGAGCTTTGAGTGGCCACCGTGATGTATGGGTCTCACCACACCGTCTATCCATTTTTTTATATCATTTTGGGTACAAATTTAAAAATGAGGTAAATCGAAGGCTCAAGTGGACCACCTCACGGGAAGCAATGTTGATAATGATTCTCACCGTTGAAACTTTTCTAAGGATTACCGTGATGTTTATTTGCCATCCAACCTATTTATAAAGTTACGTAGACAGGGACGAAGAAAAAACACAAATATCAGCTCCATCCAAAACTTCTGTGGCCATCAGGAAGTTTTCATCAGTGAGAGTTTAATCCCCATTGTGCAGCTCACTTGAGCCTCGGATCTGCCTCATTTTAGGGTTTCTATCCTTAAAAAAAAAAAAAGGATGGACGGTGTGGATAAGACCCATACATCACGGTAGCCACTCAAAGCTCCTGCCGTTCTCAGCTAGAGACGGGCGGGGGTATGACGCAATCGGCGTCCCAGATTGTTTTTATGCACGGAACATCAGCCCACTTGCTGAACGGCCGGATCTATCAAACACGTGCCTTGCCCGCATCACTTCACCTCTCACATCTGGACAAAGGTCTCGGTAGCCCTTCTCTCTCGCTTGCCACCCCTACAAAAGAGCGCAGGCGCCCTTTCTTCTCCTCCCATCGAGAGAGAGAGAGAGAGAGAGAGAGAGAGAGGATGGGAGAAGGGAGAGAAGGAGATTGGGAGTGCGGTGGCTGCCACAACAGGAACTACGCCTTCCGGTCCTTCTGCAATCGATGCAAACAGCCTCGTCTTCTCGTCGACACCACCTCTCCTGCCGATTCCAAATGGCTCCCCCGCATCGGTGACTGGATCTGCACAGGTTCGATCGCTCTCTATCTATTTCATTTCGCTTCTCTTCTGCTCTTTCTTTGATATCTACAAGTCTTTCTAGGGTCGGCAATAAGCTGCCCTAGGGTCCGCCCTCGCTTCCTGACTGGACTGAAAAAGACACTGGCCATGGCCCTGGCTATAAGGATAATAGGTAAATGATTCAACCGGAATCGAGTGGATTGGAAATAATATCTTTGAGGTAGGAGTTCAAAAAGAACTCTTTTTGGGGATTTGAATTCTTCCAAATCCCTCCAATTCACACCACCAAACGACCGAAAAACAGAAAATCCCTACAAATCCCTCCTATTCCCCGTTGTCAAATGAGCCACTAGGGGTGCCCAGGCCTGCAGGGCTGGGCCGCCCAGCCGGACCCAAGGCTCTTTTATTATTATTATTTTTTTCCCTCTACAAATGTTAGAAATGGAACCTATTTTGTTTTATCAGAAACTTCAGGATATATCGAAGGAACACCGGGTTTTATTGGATTCAATATTCTGTTTATTTTGCCCTTAGCTGAATTGAAAACTGAAAAAAAAGCAGCTTAAATCAAATCCAAATCCAATATTCTGATTATATCCTTATTTATTTATTTGGGCGGCGTTTGGATGTACAATTGCTTCAATCAAGATTATTGAGTTGCAACTGACTGAAATTTTACGATTAAAATTTAATTTTGTTTATGCTTGTGCAACTGCTGCTGTTTCAAGTCTAGCTTCAAATGATTTCAACTCAAGGCAATCACAAACAAGAACCAGTTATTTGCTTTAAATGGTGTTAACCCAACTTTAGGCAATTTTACCTTGTTGCAACTTAATTTCCTCTTAAGTCAATAATCTTTAAAAAAAGGTGGTTGGGCAGTGCTCGAGCATGCTTTGTTTGTCCGCTAAACCACTGGACAGACTCCACAAACACATGATAATAAACTCATATCTACTACATATATAACAAGAATTACTAGGGGCAAAAAATTGCACGCAATTACTTCAAGTTGGGCTTCAAAACATGCACCATTTTAGGAGACGAGAAGGTTTTTTAAGCACCTGAAGGGTATTTAGGTAATTTAGGATGAAGTATCATGGCCCTCTCCCTGCTAAGAGAGGCCTACCTTTTGCAACCACTTCTCATCCCCTCCATGAATTGTAACACTCCCCCCCACCCACGCGTGCACACACACATGCATTGCATGAGCTAGTTTACTAGTATGGTTAATTTTTGTAAACATCAAGTCGTGAAATCTTGACTCAGTACTTGAAAGCTTTACTTGCTCTTGAGTAAAGTCAAGTTTTAGGTGATACTCAATTAAAAAAAGAAGAGAAGAAAAGATCATTAAGCTTTTGCTGACTGGGAATTTTGTTGGTTTTTTCATGAGTCTTTACTGTGAATGATGGGCAGAGCCCAGATGAGATAATTTCAGTTTCACCTGAGTTTTTTGACCTTTTAAGACTAGAAATGGATTCGAAATAGATATCCATTGTGTGGCCCTTGAAGATATAGAATGACCAATTTATGTAGGTAAGTTTGCTTGATTTAAAAGGAAAGGTCTCCCTTAAAAGTCTAAGTCATTGTTCCTAAAAATGAATAAAAGCTAATTTTCACTCTCTAATCTCTATCCATTTATCTGGTTATTGCGAGAGCTTATGATGCATCCAGGCTATCCGTACAGAAAATGTAGAAAATAATATCCAAAATTGGAGCCCACATCTCCATGCATGCCTACATGGTGGCCCTTTCTCTAAGAAAATAAGAATATCCAATCGGACAGTATGTGATACAAATCCTGTCTGATGATGAACAGTGGTCCAATTTGACTGAAGGACACACTGATGACAGATCTAAACAGATGGTCCTATATATTAACCGATTGGACTGTGGGGTCTACATGTTCAATTGGATTGGCCAATACACAACCCTTGCGTCCTTTTTGCCCCAACAAATCATATGGTTACGAATTCTTTTAGTTCTTTCCTTATTAGTTTCCCCTTTTTTGAGTCAAAAACTTGTGTAGCATGTTCTTTTGAAGAGTAAATGAAATAAAAAGCTTTATTTAAGAAAACAAGAAATAAAGAAAACAATACAACCAGCCAATGCTTGAGCTACAAAAGAATGCAAAACATGCCATAGCCCAAAAGGGATCCCATCCCCAAGAGACATCCCTACCCTCAAAACAACATCCACAAACCCAAACTTGTGTAGCGATATTCTCAAACTAAAGGAAAAAAAAACAAAAACTTGTTTAGCAAGTTGGCTGGTTTATTACTCCAATTAGGAAAGTTATCAACAAGCATAGGATGGTTTCTTAGTTAAATTAGAAAAGTCTATGGCAAAAGGCCTATATATATCAATGAGGGGCATGCATGTTTTTGATTGAGCAAAGTTGTTCTCTGGGGTCTCCTCCACTCCTCTTCTACTGCTGGAAGAGTGATTCTTGTAATCTTCTATTAGAAACACAATACTAGAAGCTAAGGGGTGAAGGACGAGGACATAGACAGTACCCTATTAAACTCCTATTTGGGGTTGCTTCTAAAAAAAGAAACGCTTATACCTTGTATCTATAGTTCCTACATGGGGTCCACTAGATGGTTTGAAGGGAGTGATCTGTGATGTCTTTCCTGATGTTTAGTTGCAAGCTAAAATCCTCACCTCTGATAGTTATGCCTACACCTATTTTTGACACAGGGCATGTTTTAACATTGAGGTTTGGGGTTTGAACCCAACTTACCTATTTTTTTAAAAAGGAAGAAAAGTAGCAATGCAAGAAGACTGTTAAGTCATCTTAGCTGTCCCATTTATCCTAATTGTTGTGGTCTTTGCAATGTTGGATGTGAGCTTTTATTTATGAGTTGCTATGTACAGCTCAATTCTAGAGTTGGTTTCAATTTTCACTTTCCGGTCTAGGTCTCTCTCTCCTTTGTCTACCATTGAGCCACATGCTTGAACCCCATCCTGTCCTGTGTGTGCTATATTTGGAGTTTTTTTTTTTTGTGAATGTTTGGCACTTTGACCTAAAAAGTTTTTTGGTGAATGTTTGGCACTTTGACCTAAAATGAAGCTGTTACAGATTTGGGTGGAAAAGTATCTGTCCTGCTCTCTCTCAGGGACATCCAAATATCACCTTAATCTATCCACATATCTTGAATATGGTGTAATATACCTGATGTTTAAGAAATTCCACATCATGTATTTCCATTAATGACTTCATTGGCCATATTTCTCCTTCTATATATTATGAGTGGAGGAGGTATTTGATACTCTTGCTACGTATGACGCTTGATATGCTAGGTACCCCGAAATGGTACATATGGCATTGGCATATACTAACTCAATTAAATGGACTAGGTTATGGAAATCACCGTTGCTAAGTTACGGTCTAAAATTTAGATTGGTTGAAGAATCCTATCCTATGATTTCTGGATGCTTTTTTTTGCAAGATATTTTTCTTCGCAACCTAATATTTACACAACCAAATAAGAGTAATTTTTAGCCTGTGAAACATGTAAGCAAGTAGCATAATTTGGATGGTATATCTTGAATTATTTTTATGCCATGTATGCAATTCCTCAATAATTTCTAAATGCATGTGTATTATCCATCACACTCAAGGTGTTCCGTAACGGTAACGGTGGCCGTAATGGCCACCACCGTTACCTTTACGATACGGGGCATAACGGCTGTTACGGCCCCGTAACGGCCGTTATGGTTTCTCTTTTTTATTTATTGAAAAACCCCCTGAAAAACCTATATCTGCCACGTAATGTTGATTAAAAAGCATGAAAAACCTGTATATGTCTCGTAATAGACCATTACGGGGCTATTATCTCCTTTATAGGGAATGTAACGTGCCTTTAACGGCAATTACAGTCATTTTTTTCCGTAACGGCTGTTATGGCCATTACGACCCCGTAATGTGTAACGGTTGCCACCGTTACCTTTATGGCCCCGTAACCGCCTTTACGGCACACCATGATCACACTGCCAGAATATCAAAGTATTTCTCTCTGAATGTCTTAGAAGATCGAGATTACAAAACTGAAAATATGTTCCCTAGTGGCCCATTTGTTTATTTGGCAAGTAAAAGATTGTTTCCAACTTTATATTAGCATTGAAAGTATCTTTGATTTCTTTATATATATATCGTGACTTTCCAAAAGATGACTGCACCACAACTGGTTGTATGGTTCAACTGATTTTTTATGCCTCCGGAATCTTGGTTTCCAAAGTTCCTTGAAAATACCACCTATTTTTAAGTATGATAAACAAGGAAAAATTACATGTAAAAAAAAGTTGCGGATTAACTTATCCTGCATTTTAGGTTGTGGGTTAACTAATTTGCAAGAAAGGACCATTCCTTTACATTCCAAGATGTCTATTACCATCTTTCAAAAGAATTGGGTTTCCATCAATGCACGACGCGTGCCTTTGTTTTTCTACCATATTTCAAAAGAAGGTTTCTTCCAATGTGCAACATGTGCCATTGTCCTTCTCCAACTGCCCCACGTACCAATGTCTCGCATGTGCCTTTGTCCATCTTTTGGTGTCCCACATGTGCCATTGTCCATCTTCTACTGCCCCACATATTCCACCATCCATCTTCAACTACCCCCAAGTGTGGCGATTTGCAACATGTGCTACATGTTCCACCGTCTTGCTTTAAGCACCCCATGTGTGTCCCATGTGTCATTGTACATCTTCAAGCGCCCCACTTGCCACATGCCATTGTTCCTCATGTGCCACTGTCCATCTTCAAGCATCCAAATTCCCACATGTTGCGTGCCAATGTGGCACATGCCAGCAACTACCTTGAAAATTTCATCATAGAAAAATTTGTTTTCCCAAAAGATGGATTTGAAAATGGCCCCAATGCCGATGGATATTTTTATTAGGAAAATAAATAAAGAAGCTTCTTTTCGTTTGTTTCCCTTGGAAACAAAATTTCCTTTCATTTCCTTTCCTTGATTCCAAACAGCCCAGAAGGCAGTTCAATGAAGCCTTTCCTACTTTATTTATCCCATACTCTGGGACTATTGTTTTTAGAAGTAATTTTTACATGCAACCCAATACTATTGTTCTGATCCCAATTAATTGCATTTAGATAATATTGATCGGTCATGGTTGGCGGCAGTGTTTGAAGTATCGGTATCGCTACAAGTTTCGCTAGCCAGGGATACGGAAACAATATCGATATTGCCGATAATATCTCTAATAACTGGAAATGCGAGGAAACATGGGAAAAACGATGGAATTTTTAGCAAAACTTCAGGAGATGTTAAAATGTACATATTTGTATATTTAGAAAAATAATTGCAAAAGAAATGCATAAATAACAAGTTTTCATTTAATGGGGCCTTAAAAGCATGTTCTGTTGTAAGAAATTAGTCCAACCATCCCATCTGGCCTATTTAACCATCCAACCTTCCATCCAAACATCCATCGATATTGCAAAATATCAACAACACATGATATTTCACCAAGAAATCATCAACAATTGGAAAGGAAATGAAAGATTATAATCTCAATATCGTGCATGTTGTGATATCGATAAGATTGAGATATTATAAATATTATCAATGACAAATTGAACACTACATACAACCATGTGCCCATGGAAAAAAAAAACTGAAATAAAAACATTTTTAATAAACAAAATTTTGATTATATCATCAATACATTGGCGATATTATTGAAATGTCGCCAATACACTTATAATACAAGCATTACCTAGACTTTACATAGTTGAAAACATTGGCGACACATTGGCGATACATTGGCAATACAAGCGACACCTAGAATTTACATAGTTGAAAATATTCGCAATTATATTAACGATATTGATACATTGGTGATACTTAGTGATATATTGCTCATACTTGGAATTTCTGATACTACTAACGTTATCGGTATCGCTACCAGTGTTATTGGTATTATTGAGCTGGAGATAAAGATAATATCGGAGATATTTCGATAATATCAGAGATAATTCGAACATTGGTTGGCGGTTTCCTTCTAATGCTAAATGAGAGAGGAGTTGATCTGCATTGGGTTTATTTTTGATAAATTTGTTGATTCATTAGTCAAAAAATTGACGGTTGTTATTATTGCATATGGAAAATGATATAAATTGATACATCGGCAGATATTCATTGAAATCATTTGAGACATCTTGAATGTGTTTGTAGAGCTTATATGTATTTTATATTTATTCTGTTGAGTTGAATTCCGATCTTGCAATCATTTGGGTTTAGTGTATGACTGGTGTGGGTGCGTGTGTTTTGTGTGTGTTCTTTGGTTTGGAATGGGCTGGTTGGTGTGCGTATACTTGGCTGTCTTGTCCTCGCTGGCTGCACCATTGGTTGGGCGTGTGTGGCAAATGGGTCTATAGGTTGCAGTAACAACAATTACGCTTCAAGAGAAAAGTGCAAAAAGTGCGGGGAACCAAAGGAGGTAGCAGCAATGCCAGCAATTGCAATGCCTGGAGCTTCTCTCCCAACTTATGCACATTATTTTGCCAGGGCTCACGGAGGACCAGGATTCAAGATGAATTTCGGGATAACAGGAAATTCCGCTCTTCAGCAGTCACTTCCTTCGAACGCGAATTGGTTATTTGGAGGGGCTAATAAGTATGGACTTCCTTCAGCGTCTGTTTGGCCCTTAGGTGGAAACAATGGCAGTGGATTTCCATATGCTAACAATGCAAGTCAGCTTCTTGTGGTTCCAAAAGGCTGGCGTAATGGGGACTGGATGTGCCATTGTGGGTTCCATAACTACTCTTCTCGTGCACAGGTAAGTTTGCTAATTCTGCAGTAGTCATTGAACCAACTCATTCATGTAGTTTCATTGGATGCCTTTCATGATTTTAGCTACATGCCCTTGTGATAATGTCATTTTTAGTATACGGAGTGCTATTTCTAATTGCAGAAGTGGGCATCCTGTTGTCCTATGTGAAATAGTTGATGTGCTATCCATTATTGTGAAATGGTAATGATAAACCAGAAAATATCGTCACTTCGCGATGCAAGAACATGTGCATGCATTTAGTGAAATTTAACCTCTTTTCTATAGATTATTGTTAGAAATTGCAAGAAGCTTTTTGGTTTTATAGAAAGATTCTTTCTTTCTATGCATGATATATCTAATCTAGATGTGCTTTATATTTGCAGTGTAAAAAATGCAATGCCTCTTTGCCATCTGCTGCACCCTCTTCTATGGCAAATTCAGCAGCTTCAGATTTGTTTCCATGTAAGTGGATTGGCTGCACACTTTTTATATTAGCACTTTTTCATGGACATTATTTTTTCTCCTTTTGTTCTTTCTTCCTTTGGTTTCATGACACACCAAGACTTAGAACACTTTGGACTCTTTGACCGGCCAGAGCCCTCCAAATTGTGATGTCCAAAAGTGTCACAATGTGATGCAGGACAATTAACCACTTGCTCTAAATGCTCGAACTGTTAGAGTATGACGAATTAATCCCTTTATCTCATAACCGAGGCCCCACATCTCATGGGTTAGGACCTCGGCCAAACCCCCCTCGTGGGCTCGCGGGCCCCAAATCACATGGGCCACCCACCCTGAGTGTGTCCCTACATCTCACGGGCTACCCCACTCGAGCTCAGTCTGAAATGCCCTGGCATTAATCACCCCCGGTGACCCCTGTGGGCCCCAAATCACATGGGTCACCCACCTCGAGTGTGTCTCCACATTCCACGGGCTACCCCACTCGAGCCCGGTGTGAAAATGCCCCTGCATTAATTCCCCCCGGCGAGGAGTCTCGAACACGAGACCTCCCGCTTTGATACCAATTTGGTGTAGGACAATTAACCACTTGCTCTAAAAGCTCGAACTGTTAGAGTATGGCTAATTAATCCCTTTATCTTCTAGCCCAGGCCCCACATCTCATAGGTTAGGACCTTGGCCGAACCCCCCTTATGGGCCCCAAATCACATGGGCCGCCCACCCCGAGTGTGTCCCCTCATCCCACGGGCTATCCCCACTCGAGCCCGGTGTGAAATGCCCTTGCATTAATCACCCCCGGTGAGGAGTCTCGAACATGAGACCTCCCCCGTGGGCCCCAAATCACATGGGTCACCCACCTCGAGTGTGTCCCCGCATACCACGGGCTACCCCACTTAAGCCCGGTGTGAAAATGCCCCTGCATTACAATGTCATCATTAGATGGGTGCATATGTGTACATTAAAGTCAAATGGCTCTTTTGGCGGCACTTCACGTCTTGTCTTAGCACCTTTAGGGTATGTTCATTTGCTGGTTTTTGTTTTTATTTTTAATTTTCTCATTTCTTACCTTGGAAATTTCCTGGATTTACATTAAAAAAAAGAAGAAGAAAAAAAAGAGTTAGGTTGGCATTTCGTGTTTGGTTTTGCATTCCCCCAGGTTCTCCTCATAAAGTTGCTCCAGCTTTTATGTGGGGAACTAAAACAGAATTAGTCTTATCCTAGGTTCCTTAGGTAACCCATGTATCAACTAAACAAGATTTAAATCCTTCCTTGAGAAACACCAGGCCAATTCTAACATTCCCCGGTAAACAAAAAATCAGGGAATGAATTCCTCAACAACCAAAGACGCCCTTAGAAAGAAAAGTTGTGTTCTGCTACTTAAATTGCCGGACACTTTAATTGTTTGGCTTGCTGTTGCAAAACTGTTATGTTGAAAGTTTCGCCATTTCAAGGAGATGTCATGACTTTGTTTCAGTTTCTAATGAGTGAATTTTTTCATCAATCAGATTTTCCCGTTGCACTCTCTTTCCCTCTATTTTTACTCTTGCCCCATGCTTTCTTATTAGTTTTGTTGTTTTATCTGTTGAGGTGGAGGTTTATAGGATTTTCTATTTGTAATTTTGAATCTTGTGAGCAATTAATGTTCGTTTTGTTATCGTGGTTAATTACTCATCTTTACTGTCAGCAATGCTTTTTTATATTTGCAAACAAATTCCTTTGTTTTCAAAATTCATTTTCAGATTTTGTTTTTAAAAAAGCCTAATTAATTAGTTAATTTTTCTCTTCCATGGAAGTGTCCCCATCTTTAAATTTTGGGAGGTCGCCACACGGAACGCTTCAAGATGCTTCAAAACATGGAACTCATGCCTCATATCCAGGTAACAACATATCAAACTGGAAAATATTTTGGACACAGACGTTCTGTTTATTGATATATTATATTATATTCCTAGTTTGATGAAGGCCATTACTTCCTACTTCTTTGGGAAGGCAGTTCTGTTACTGACATTCTAGCAGGAGAGGGTGTTGATAGACCATCTTCAGGATTGTTATCCTTTTGTTATAATCTCTCTCTATTTAAATTCGAATTATTAATAGAAAAGTTCCATTGTTCTTGTTTGGTGAACTGTCTATGTTGAAGGAGCTTCTGCTCTTGTCACGTGCTGTTAAACTGATTGATCTTTTTCTTGATATTAAGCTCTGGGAACAAAACGATTGGCATCGGATGAATTTGTTAATGAGTGGGACAACAAGAGATTAAATGCAGGAGATATTTACAATCATGCTCTGGTACGGCCATTTTAGAGAGATTATGGCTGTTGTGTTTCCCATGGACTTTGATAATTTCTCTGACGTGTTCTTTTTTGGAAATTGAAGACAAATGGGCAGCAACGTTCTTATCAGGGCTTTGAGCAAATGGTGGGATCCAGTAATGATCAAACACCCGGAATGTATGTCTCACATCCCAGTGCAAGCTCTGCCATGGCTGCAAATTTTCAAATGCACGTGCAGTCACCGCAGCTGGCAGCAATGCCTACACTTCTAGGAAAAGGGTAAGGGTTTCTTGTCCCTTCTTTTCTCACAGAAGTATCCTTGGTCTTGCATAATTTTAGCAGGCTGTTTGTTACAATATTATACAATATTTTCACCATTGTTATCCACAGTATAGTGATTGGTATAATTAATGTGAAGTTGTTTATGTTAATCTGTTTATGACAGCCTAAATGTTTCATAATAACCAGAGAAACTTTGTTATTTATATTAAGCCTGTTGCATGCGACATGTTTTGTGTGATAAACTAGGGTCTACTGCTACTGCCACTGTCATCATTATTGCCTTGTCCCAGCTATTTCATGTGAAATAGGTTGAGGATTCACTATTCTAGATTTCAAGCCCAAGCTTGGCCCTTGGGCCAAGTTTAGTGGCCAGAGCCTTGGCTGTTCAGGGCCGGGTCACCCAAGCTGGGCTGGGCAGATCGGTTCCATTGCCACCCTACGTGAAGGCTTTGGGTGTACTATAGCTTATGCATTTTGTCAAAATTTGGGTAGAGGGAGCATCAGGTGGGTAGCCAATTGGGCAAAGGAAATTTGTGCTTCTTTTCCTTTTGAGCTACAACTTTCTTTGCTTCTTTGATTGTGCAAGTGGTGCTACTCTTGAATGCATACCAGCCACATGCACTTTAATCCAATCTGTTCCTTTCTAATCAACAACTATGTGCATCTGGCTGCTCTGTCTCTAATGTTTTTCATTGTATTTCTTCTTCCTAAATGTGTTTATACTTGCTCTCAAAGTAGCTTGCACATCCTCATCTTCATCCTTGATTGTCTTCTATTGATCAGCTACTTACGGTTGTTGTGCTATTTAATCATCTATATCTCATTTTGCTTTCAATGAAACCAACATATAAAGCTTTTGCTACATGGGGAAGGATTTCTGGCAAAGTGTTATCTCCCCTCTCATCTGCAGTAAATGTTGTTCACGCCTGTAGATGTTGATGCAGACATGCATAGCATGCATTCTACCTTTGTTTTACTGCACCCTACCTAGGCAATAGCCCACAAGCCTAGTTGAATTACCTTGACTGCATAATGACATGAACAGTGTAAACTATTGTTGTGAGGGGGGGCATCTCGCGCACATGCAACCCCCCGAGGAGGGCCCCACCATCGATCTGAATCGATGACGACATCTAAGGAGGACCCCCTAGTTAGAGGACTGTGTTTTGGTTCCTTGGAGTGGACCCAATTGTCATGTGAATCCCACCATGGGTTCTCATGATCGTGGCCGACTATTCCAAACGATCTAGTACTTTGAGTTTTGGTTATTATTGTTATTAGAAACATCATGGACGGTTTAGATTATTTTTGATTAGTTGTTAATTGTGGTTGCTTCGTCTCTAAGTAGTAGGTTGCGCACATGGCACAAGTTTTGGGGTATATGATTTTATTATAAATAGGCACCCCTTGTAGTCTTTTTTTTCATTGAAGATTGAATAAAATTTCTGCATTTTCCTACTCCTCTCTGAGTTGTGAAGCCTAATTGGGTGCGAAACCCTCTATCCTTCGAAGGGCTAATTATCGTGGTGTTAAGCCATATCCATCCCAAATCACTCCCATCTCTTACCATCCATATTCCTCATCTTCTACGGCCATCCTCTCATCAAATCCATCCACGTTTGCAGCTAATCTTTCCCCTACAACAGATTTTCAGAATCTGGCCCTACAGGAGGGTTGAAACTTAGGCGGAACACCGTGCACAAACTAGACATTCGATCGGCGTGAAACTTTGTGTGAAGGTGGACCTCCCCTGGCCGACCAGCACCTAGCTGGCTGATTTCAGATTCGTGAGCCCCACACGTGCAGGTAGGATTCCACGCACGTGCGTCAGGCCCGGGCCGCTATCCACACATTTGGATCATCTTGGGTTTGTTTCTCTCTTCTATTTCACTTATCTCTTGCCTTATTTCCATAACCCTAACTCTAGATAATACTAAATCCCAAGTCCTATTCCACTTTTGCAAACCTTAGGTTTTCTCGATTCGAAACATGTGAATCCCTTGGATTGGGAAGTAATCCTTTGCATGTGTGGATGAATTTAATTTCCTTTGAGCATTGTTTAGTCTATAATTTTTAATTGATCTAGCTCTAACATGTGTAGGCTTGGACCCGCATGGATTTCCCTTGTTGAATGCTTGACTTTTATGTGGGATGTGAAATTTTTTGTGATTGTTTTAAAATTAGTGTGATCTAAAGCCTGAAATCTTGCATATCATATTTACTTTTCATGTCCTGCATCAAATTTGGTATCAGAGCTTAGGATTCTTATAGGGGAATGCATTGCATGTTTAGGGTTTAGTCTACTCGCGTTTATTTTGCATTACATTTCATCTAGGGTTGTTTAGGACCCCTCATTCACAACATAGATTGCTGAATTTTCTATTGTCAGAAATTCTCCAATTTTCATTGCTGAATTTTCTGTTAACAAACTATTTGGACAATTATGTTGCTGGAATTTTAAGAGCGTTGCGTAGTTTCCTTCATATAGAGTCTTATAGGATCATTTAGTCCCATTTATACGCATATATTTGTGTAGAGGGTCTTTAAGGTGAGTTAGTAGTTGTATACAGGTCGTGGTTTTGGCTTGCACCCTACACTAAATATGGAGCAATTGTAAGAGTCAATGAACAAAACGACCCAACAGTTTGATTCTTTGGGTAAGCGCTTGGAACAATGTATTAACCAATTCTTTGAATAACTTGATGTGCGCATTACCCAACTAGAGACCTCCGCTAGGGCAAACCCCACTATTGGGAAAGATACCCAATCTCAGGCAGGTGGTCAGGAGGATAGACCAAAGAATGAAGGTGACCAATGAATCGGTTATGGGCACTCACCCCGTGAGGGTCATCAAGACCACTATGACCCTGATGCGCAACTTCTCAAAGGAGTTAGAGTAGATGCTCCCACGTTTGATGGCCACTTGGACCCTAAAGCTTTTCTAAATTGATTGGCAGACATGGACCACTATTTTGAGTGGTACGACATGTATGGCCTTGTGGCTAGATTGAGTGCACTAGAGGCTAGTGTAGAATTACCCATTGAGGCCATTCCGGTAGTGGATGAGTTTCGTGATGTCTTTCCTGATGATCTATCGGATGAGTTTTTCCCTATGAGGGATATACATCACACCAGGACGTGGGACACCGTACCACCTATAGCCGAGTTTGTGTTTAATAGTTATGTCGATAGGTTCACAGGTCTAAGCCCTTTTGAAGTCGTTACTGGTTATAAACCTAGTAAACCTATCGATCTTGTCCCTATGTCACTGTCCCATAGGCCATCAGAGTCTACAGAGTCTTTTGCGCATCACATTCACTCATTGCATCAAGAAATCAGGCGAAAGATTACTACTAGCAATGAACATTACAAAATTTCTGCAAACCAACATAAACGATTCAAGGAATTCAATGTAGGGGATTGTGATGGTCCGCATTAGGCTAGAGTAGTACCCTCAGGGAGTCGTTCGTAAATTACACGCGCGTAGCGCTGAACCATTCAAAATTATAAAATGAAACGGTCTCAATGCGTATGTGGTAGATCTTTTGTCTTCCATGAGAATTAGTTCCACATTTAATGTGGAGGATCTAGTTGTATTTCAGGGGACCACTGATATATTGTCCGGCCTTTTACCTAACCATTTTGATTTCCTAGACCTTTCCCTTAATCCATGGTCCCCTCCTGACCCATCTTTCCAGCCTCTACTTCCCATACCTACCATTCCCACACCAAAGAGGAGATAGCGGATTTTCTGGACCATCAGATAGTATCGACGTCAGACGGCGGATTTCAAAAGTTCTTGGTCAAGTGGAAGTCACGCCCAGCTTCAGACAGTACGTGACTCATTGAGGAGGAGCTTCAGAGACTTGATCTTGATATCTCGAAGCGGTTTAGGAGTTTTGTTTTGTTAGTGGCGAATCTTTTGCAGCTGGGGAGAATTGATGGGGACATTTTGCGGACATGCACCCCCCCCCTCGCATGTACGCAAGGATGAGGGCCCCACCATCGATCTAGATTGATGACGACGTCCAGGGAGGACCCCTTAGTTAGAGGACTGCGTTTTGGTTCCTTGGAGTGGACTCGATCGTCATGTGAATCCTACCATGGGTTCTCACGATTGTGGCCCACTATTCCAAACGATCTAATACTTCGAGTTTTGGTTATTATTGTTATTCGGAACATCATGGATGATTTAGATTATTTTGATTAGTTGTTAATTGTAGTTGCTTCGTATCTAAGTAATGGGTTGCGCACATGGCGCAAGTTTTGGGGTATAGGATTTTATTATAAATAGGCACTCCTTGTAGTCTTTTTTCTCATCGAAGATTGAATCCTGCTTCTCTTTGAGTTGTGAAGCCTAATTGGGTGCGAAACCCTCCATTCTTCGAAGGGTAATTACTGTGGTGCGAAGCCACATCCATCCCAAATCGCCCCCATCTCCTACCATTCATATTTCTCATCTCCTACAGCCATCCTCTCATTAAATCCATCCACGTTTGCAGCTAATCTTTCTCCTACAACAGATTTCCAGAATTTGGCCCTGTAGGAGGGTTGAAACTTTGGCGGAGCACCGTGCACAAACCAGATATCCGATCAGCGTAAAACTTGGTGTGAAGGTGGACCTCCCTTGGCCGACCAGCACCTAGCTGGCTGATTTCAGATTCGTGGGTCCCACACACGTGCGGGCAAGATCCCACGCATGTGCGTTAGGCTCGGGCTGCTGTCCACACGTGTGGATCATCTTGGGTTCGTTTCTCTCTTCTATTTCACTCCTCTCACCTTATTTTTTTAATCCTAACCCCTAGATAATCCTAAATTCCAAGTCCTATTTCACTTTTGCAAACCCTAGGTTTTCCCGATTTGAAACATGTGAATCCCTTGGATTGGGAAGTAATCTTTTGCATGTGTGGATGAATTTACTTTCTTTTGAGCATTGTTTAGTTTATAATTTGTAATTGATCCAGCCCTAACATGTGTAGGCTTGGACGTAGGGCTGGACCCGCATAGATTCTCCTTGTTGAATGCTTGACTTTTATGTGGGATGTGGAATTTTTTGTGATTGTTTTAAAATTAGTATGATCTAAAGCCTGAAATCATGCATATCATATTTAATTTTCATGTCCTGCATCATGTTGTAGAATTGAAATGTGTTAGCTGTTGAGTTAATTAATATTAAAACTTGCCAATCTTGTTATGTGGTTTGATTTGATGGGATTGATATAATAAAGTAATAGACACTGACTCGAGGATACACTTTCAAACCTGACCTGATTTTACATCTTTTTAGGGTGCCTATTAGTAGAAATTGTGATCGGTTGATGTTTTTATCTATTGGACTAGAAATTGTTTTATTTTCATTTCAGAAAAAAATAAGAAAAAAATTGGTTTTATTTGTCAATGCAGGTATACCAGATGATTACAAAATAAAAAAAATTCGGACTTGATTTTCTTGTTGACATTTGACTTCCATTCCTCTCATTTTTGTCTCTTCTTGCCAACCAATTATTTAGGACAAGGCTTACATGATGATGATTTCTCTCTTCTTAACAGAGCAAAGCAATGGCGCGATGGAGATTGGATGTGCACAAACTGCAATAATCATAACTTTGCATCACGATCCCATTGCAATAGGTTTGTTTTATGCTTTCTAAATTTATTTATCCTCTTGAAGTTCAATGAAATTATTAGGAACAGCTCTCTCTCTCATATGTAAATATTTTATGTAATATTAAATTAATTAACCTTAGTATTATCTCTTACCATTTACAATCTCTCAGGAAAAAAAAAATCTCTTACCATTTGCATTCTCTTTTCAACATAAGAGAAAAAATAAAAATAAGAAAGAAAGATAAATAGTGGAGATTTTCAAAAATCTTAGATTTTTTTTTTCCCGCAAACTTGGAGCAAGTAATTTCAACTCTTACCTGACGGAGAAACCCCCCAAAAAACAGATCTTTTAGAGAGGACGAGAGCTTTTTATTCGGAGAGGGAGGGAGGGACTTGAGGGGGGGGGGGGGGGAAACTGTAGGCTGAACTCCTATTGTTCTTTACCTCCACTTTAAAAATGGTGGTGATGCTTCATCTGTCCAAATGGCATAGTTGTACGGCAAACAAATGGTTTAAGTTGCGGACCCAATTGAGGATGGATCATAACCCAAAAATTACACTGAGGAGATGATACTAACCATCTGATTTTGCCTTTTGGAATTTGGGCCACTTACTATATTGCTTTTAACAAGTAATTTTATAGCTATGAAATGGATGGTTAGGATCAAGGTATTCCACAATGGTAATGGCCGTAACAGCCACCACTGTTACCTTTACGATACAGGCTGTTATGGCACTTGTAACGACCGTTACACACACACACACACACTCTCTCTCTCTCTCTCTCTCTAATGACATTAGGGTGTTCCCTGCCCTCATTTTAAGGCGAGCCTAGTCCATGCGGATGCACGCAATCACCTGCAAACCACGTGCGTCGGGTAATCTCGGGGAGGGGAATCGAATTCACATATGTGGGGAGCAAACCCACGACACAATCAACTGCTATACTAATGTACCATTACGGGGCCATTTTGTCTTTTACCAGGAGTGTAACGGGATTATGTGCGTAATGGTGGTTACGGGTCATTTTTTTCATAATGGCCGTTACGGCCCCATAATGTATAAAGGTTGCCACCATTACCTTTACGTAATTAAGGCCCCCATAATGACTGTTACGGCACACCAAGACTTGGGATTACTTTGATTTTAGGTATATACTCCACTGGATTTGTCTGGATAGTGGCACACAAGTGCCGCATGTGAGAAGGATGAGTGACCATCATTTTCAAAATGTTGGTGAACTATCACACGAGGTTGCCCATTTCAATAAATTTTTTTTTTTGGGACAGCAAGTGACGTATGAGAGACTGAGAGATGGGAAAGGGCTGAGTAATAATTACACATTTGATGTGGCATGGGTAGAACGCGACATGGTAGAGCGATCTTGCCACAACACAAATGGTAGAGTCACATATCAGTTGGGAGTGTCCATTGATTTTCCTATATTGTGTATGGTTAAAGATTTAAACATGCATATATTGGATGTTCATAGACATCTCTGATGAATGGACTTCAAAATAATTGCAGTAAAAAGAAATAGTTAATTGTAGATTTATCATATGGCGGTCGTAAAATGGAACAACATTATGTCTATGCTTGTGTGATAAGCTTGCATTTTGAAACATGGACCATCCAAGAGAGGGTCACTAAATTGATGGTCCGAATTAATAGTTCAATGTGTCATATATGTTGTAGAGAGATGGCTCTACTGTATTCTCATTCTACAAGCTCCCCCCTTATTATCCTACTAATAATGACACCCTTACCCTCCCCAGTCCCTTCTATTTCGGGAGTTATTTGATACTCACCTATAATGTTGTGGTTGATATAATGCAGGGGCATTTTCACACCGGGCTTGAGTGGGGTGGCCCCTGGGATGCAGGGGCACACTCGGGGTGGGTGGCCCATAGAACCCATGGATTTGGGGCTTGTGTGAGGCAGAGCCCATGAATTTGGAGCCCACGAGGGGATGGAGCCCATGAATTTGAGGCCTGAGCTATGAGATAAATGGATTAATTTGCCATGCTCTATCAGTTTGAGCTTTTAGAGCAAGTGGTTAATTGTCCCCCATCAAGCCATGAGTGCATTGGCTTGCGGCATAGGAAAGGAAAAAAAGGGCATCATTCGCAAATTGGATATTGAGAAAGCTTATGACCACGTGGGCTGGGGCTTCCTTGGCTATATGTTGTGATGTTTGGGATGCATGTAGAAGTGAAGAAGGTGGATCCAAGAATGTATTTGGTGACCAAGTTCTCCGTGTTAGTCTCAAATGCGTCCCCTAAAGGTTTCAAGTGAGAGGTCTTCGGCAGGGGGATCCACTCTACCTTCCTGTTCATGGTGGTTGCAGAAACACTCAGTGAAATGCTGGATAGAGGTCAATATACTGGTCTTATTAACGGGTTTTGGCTTATTAATGGGTTTTAGGTGGAGAACACGGAGTTTCAGATTTCTCGTATCCAGTTTGCTGATGAGATACCATTTTATTTTGTGATGTTGATGTGATGTGGTGGATAACTTAAGGAAAATTATGAGATGCTTCGAAGTGGCTTAAGGTTTCGAAGTTAGTATTCTTAAGAGTGAGATGTTGAGTGTTCGCATCTCTAAGGAAGAGGTGATGAGATTGGTGGAGGTGTTTGGGTGTCATGTTGGTTTTCTTCCCTCGTCATATCTTAGCCTTTGTTTACTAGCAAACTTGCGAGGCATCTGTGGAATAGGCAATTGAAAGGGTTGAAAGAGAACTGTTGAAGTGGAAGAGTCGGCACCTCTCTTTGGTTAGTAGACTAATGATAATATTAATAAAAGCTATTACATTGAATCTACCGCTTTACTTCGTGTCTTTATTTAGGTGTCCGGAATCGATCTCGGATAGGTTGGAGATGTTGAGACTGGATTTATTATTATTATTATTATTATTTGTCGGAAGGAGTCGAAGAGAAATAAAAGTTTCATCTATTAAGATGGGAAGGGGTGTGGAAGCCTCATGAAGAATGGGGAGCAGGTGTAAGGAGTTGAGTTGATGAACCTTGCTTTGTTAGGCAAGTGGCTGTGAAGGTTTGTCATGGAAGGAGGGAGTTTGCAGAGTAGAGGCAATTGCTGGCAAGTATGGGGTTTAGGAAACGGGATGGTGGGTAAAGGATTCATCATTATATAGGGTTTAGGATTGTGGATGGTGGTTACTAGATTGGCGATTAAGTTTGAGGAGAGGGTTAGTTTCTCATTTGGTGATGGTAAGAGGATTCGTTTTTGGAGGATGTGTGGATCGGAGAGGGAATGCTCTAGGTTCAGTTTTCAAAGTTATCATGACTCTCTCCAAAAATGAATATTCCTGACGGTTTTCTACCTTTGGTGATGTAGTTGCTTGGTCCCTCCATGTCAGAGGATTTTGATGAACGGGTAAGTGGATGAATTCATTTGACTCCTGGCGCATCTTCATTGCAATCACCCGTCTTTGGAGTGAGAGGGATCTGATGGTGTGGAACAAGGATAAGTCGGGTCTCTTCTCTGTCTGCTCATTTTAAAGGTTGCTTTGAAGATCATCGTTGGGAGAGGAGGTTATACCCTTTATGTTTGGTTCTATGGCGTCCCTCCTAAGGTAGTTACATTTGCTTAGTTGATGGGCAAGAATAGGATGCTTAAAATAGATAATCTTGAAGTTGTTAGTGATTCCTAATATTTGTATGATGTGCACGCAGAATACGGAGTCGGTTTATCATTTATTTATCCATTGTTCTTTTTCTCAAGGGGAATGGAGAGATTCCTCGATTTATTTAAAGTGCTGTGGGTGATGCCGGGGTCAATTGGTGATCTTCTCCTAGCATGGCACGGGGATGGAGTAGGGGAAAAAAAAGGAAGTGTGGTTTGGTAGCTTGTCTTGCTGGCAGTCATATGGGCCCTTTGGGGGTTGGAGGAATGGTTGGAGTTTTTGGAACGGGAGTAGGACGATGTTGGAAGTGTTCAGGACTCAGGAGGGCAAATTCTAAATGTAGTGGGATGGATCTCATTCTTAAAGGTTCTTGATGATTGTAATCTGTCTTCTTTGTTCGGGCTTTAGCTGTTGTATCTTGCCTCAGAATTTTACCTTTGTTGCCTCTTTTTAATAAAATTTCGTTACATTTGAAAAAAAAGAGATACTAGTATGCTGGTTTATTCATATCTCTACTTCAGTGTTTGGCAACTGTAGTCAAAAGGCTGGAAGGAGTGTGCGAGCCTTCATAACAGGTGTGAACAGGGATGAAAAAGATTGATTCATGAACTAGGCCTCGTAGGGAAAGTGATTGTGGGGATTTGAGAATGGGTAGGAACAATGTTGTCAAATGGCATAAGCAATCCTGATCCTGTGCGATTGCTTATGCTTGATCGCTTATGTGATCGCACAATTTCTTTTTTTTTTTTTTTTTGAAAAATAAAATAAAATAAATCAAGAAAAATGGTCAGTATGCGATTGCATATGCCATTATGCGATCGCTTCATACGACATGCAATCGCATACCATCCATATGGCATATGCGACCATCACATTTGCCATATGGATGTGATTATGTGATTATGTGATCAAATAATCGATTATGCGATCGCTTTTGACAACATTGGGTAGGAAGGTTTGTGGTAGCAGATTATGGTTTGTAAATTCACAGTGAGGGGGTTTGTACAGCTTCGGGTATTAGGGAAGGTAGTGTTTGGGAGGGGAGAGCACTGTTCAAAGTGGGGGATGGGTCTCAAACCTACTTTTAACAAGACATTTATTGTGGAGGTAGTCCTTCAAACCAAGAACTCACCATATCATGTAATATTGTGTCATTTGGGGGAGGCAAGAATGGCCCAATGCTTCGGTTGATTGGGGAAGCAGTAGTACGGGATCGGGGATTTAGAAGAAGTTCGATTGACAAAGAAATTAATGTGCATGCGGTAGCAGCTTCATGTTATTTAATTATCATTTTCAAGCAGCGATAGGTGGTGGTGGAAGTTCGAATCTAGAAAAAAAAGTTTCCTATGGAATCTAGAGAAAAAGTTTTATATGGAATTGTATTATAACATTCTCAGGACCAAGGTGGGACTAGAATGGAAGCTTCCATTGCCAAGATTATGTCGTACCAGGGGCCACTACAAATAGTTGCATTTGGATGGCTGGTTGGTATTAAAGTACTTAGCATCCATTTGAGCAGGAAGATGATAGTTACAAGTGGGTGCATTGTGTGTTTTGAGTAATGCTAAGACTGTGAATAACTTGTTTATCCAATATGAGTTCGCAATGGAGATATAGAGAAGGTTTCTGGCATTATTTGAGATGACTGGGTGATGCTTGGGTTGACTTTTACAATGTTCCAAGCTTGGTAGTGGGGAGGTGGCAGCAAGAAACAGCATGCCAATCTCGTAGCAATGCATCTGTAGATTTCTAATAGCATGGGAGAGGCCTGCTGAGGTCTTCCAGTGTGCAAAAGATAAGGAGTGATAGAATAGGCAATGGGAATCAAAATCTTTGCAGAAAGTTGTTAGGAGCTAAATTCTTCTTACCTGCTGCACAGTGGTATCTTGTCATTCTTTTCTCTTTGCAGCTGTCGCTTTGTACCCTTTTCACTGATTTCGAAAAAATCGTCACTACACTCCCAGAAGAAGCAAGAATCATCTTCCCCACTATGGGAGTGCCAAAAAGAAAAAAGAAAAGAAAAGAAAAGAAAAAGAAAAGGAAAGAAAGAAAAAAGACAAGACTATGGCAGCCGTGGGATACCTCATTGTAGTACACCTCATTGTAGTACCGTGAGCCGTGGAATTTAGCAGCTAGTGATTATTCTCCTAATCATGAGGCCAAACAGAAATGACCACGATCAACTCCAGTTGAGAATAGCCATCTTTTGAATCTTGTCGTGGATTACATGTGGGTTTTTTTTTTTCCCTTTTCCATTAGGCGTTTCTTAATTATAAACCTGCCAAAATTACCTTGGCCAAAAGTCACCATTTAAAATTTCTGATTGGATATGACCATTTTTTCCCCTTAAACAACATTCAGTGTCCTGGATTAGATGCAGGTTTTATTTATAGGGGTTTTCAGCAAGTGATCCTCTTCAGTTAAATTAGTTTCGTCAGTGTTGCTGTTCATTATTTGTATGATGCCTTATGTCAATATACAAATGTTTATCAATATTATGGAACTTCAATGATTATTTCCATATCACTGACCTCTGTTCATGATCATGGTGATATCAATGGCTGTTTATAGACATCGGTTATGCTATTTACTCCATCAGCTCATGTTGCTTCGTTAAGGATGCGTGTGGACACACCATTACATTGAATTGCAATTGTGAGTCCAATATAGTGGAAAACAACCTACTGAAATTTCCTCCCTTTAGCACTAATATCTAGGGGCCTGGGCCATATTTTAAAATCCAAAATGGAACCTGACCCATTTCCGTTGACAGTTAAGTCCAAGGGCTAATCCAATTGGGTCGACCCATTCTAACCCACGCCATCTGCTACAAGTGAAATAAAAAAGAAAGTAAAAAGAATAAACAAGCAAATTACCACTGGCGTGTTGGACTTTGGGGGCAGAGTGGAGGTTCACGGCTTCGAGTTTCACCAAGTTAGGGTTACATTTTTGAGGTGACCACTAGTTTTAACTTTTAACTGACCTGGCTGGTTGTGGTCCCACCCAGTCTGACTGTCCCATCCAGTGAGAGTTCTAAAATGTGGCTTTGGCCTACATGTTGCAATTATGTTACATTCGAGTCAGATTTGAATGATACATGATTGCAAATTGAATACTAGGAAGCAAAATTAACTCGTCATTCTCTATCTGATCAAATTGAATGTTTGCGATTGCAATTCAATTGTAGGTGCATCTAAACACAACCCGATTGAGGTGTGCATGTTATCATTATTTTTTTTAACACAACCATTTTTTGCAGGTGTAAAACTCAAAAGGATGCTCTTACTAAGCCTGTCAGTGTTGCGTAGCCGGGTCCTATGAGAGAGAGGGCTTGAGCTTGTTGTGAGGTTTGTTAGTTTTGATTGAGAGGGTGGTAATAGTTGTTTGGGTAGAGTGAAGTTTTTTGTGCTGTTTTTGTAAAGCAGCTTAGTTTCAGGATTTATTTGTGTTATCTGTTGAGTAGCTTAGATATTCACATGCATTAAAAAAATTGTTTTGGAAATGATTTTTGGTTAGTTTGGAAAATATTTTTTGGGGGTTTTGCTTTGTTCAGTGAGGAATGTGGATTTAACAATGAATTTTGAATTTTTATTTCGCTTGATTGATGGATTTTCTTATGAATTCTTCTGTTTCATGATTTTTTGTTTGTTTCATGATGTTTCCATGGTTACAAGCTAAAAAGGAAATGGCGGTTGACAGATTGCAATTCACATCAGCATCTGCCACTCATACCGTGTGTTCGAAGGTGAAGATACAGCACTGGCCCTCAGGTAGGGTTGTTTTTGGCATATCCTGGATACCCTCTGACTTTCAATAATCCAGGCCGTTCATCTCATGGGCCGCAATGGGTGGGTACTGAAAACCATAGCCATCTGATTTGGTGAAATTACCTTTTGCTTGGCTTAATTTTATGTTGAGCCATCCATCTGCAGGCTAATGATTGAATGGCTTGGATAGTCTGATGGGGAATATGTAAAGGGGTGCTAGATGGACAATCAAAGTTCAAAAAGGTGGGCCATGCCTTAATGAACAATAACACTAGTAGTTTAAATGGATTACCTGGAATTATTTGTCAAAGCACAAATCGGGCTTCTAGCTGGTACATGCATTTCTGCAGAATGCTGATGTCCCCACCTTCGTGGGATTATCTCAACAGCCACAGAGGTTTCAAGTGACCCCATGGTCAATCATGGAATCGATCGCATCAGTAGGGGCAGGCCATGGTGTACAAACATCGTCTGGATGGGATGATCCTGACCATCCGATCGATAGCATGATATACGGGCGGTCAAAATTGAGTAGAAAAGTGAAACAGGTCTGATCATTATCTTGAAACAGGTATTAATAGTTCCCACCATGGATTGTTTGATGATGCTATGCATCCAACATGAGATATGCGAGCCTACATGCACCACTCCATTGCATGGCCAGGTGCCAGGCTAGAACATGCTGTACATCTTAACCGTCCATTGGTTTTGAAGATACATTCAACCTGATGATCTGACATTTGCAGTGGCTCCCACTCGATCTATGTTCCCTCTGGATTGCGCCTTGGAACTAGGGCTGTACACGAACCGATTTAGCTCGGTTAACTTGCTTGATTCGACTCGTTTGAAACTGAGTTCGAGCTGAGTTGAGCTGATTTTTTGAGCTCGAAAAAATTTTGAACCGAGTTTGAGCTTGGCCAAGCTCGACTTGGATTGAACCCCAGTTTGAATCGAACTCAGATTGAACCAGTTCGATGGCTCGTTTACTTTGATATTGATGTTGCTCGCCAAGTGTTTGACGAAATAACTCAACAAGGCTGGTGGCAAGGAAGGTATGTATATGAAATACCTGTAAAACAGCTGCTGCCATTTTACATATAGTGAGATTTTGAAGGCGCAGTCCATGTGTTTGTGGAAATGTTGCACAGGCGAACTCAGCTTGAACTGGCCTGAGCTGGCCAGTTAGGCTTGAGGACCGAGCCAAGCCGAGTTCGAACTGGGGTCAGCTAGTGGCCGAGCCGAGTCGAGCTGTGCCAAGCTTGACTCGGATGGACTTGTGTACTCCTCTACTTGAAACCTTGCATTTGAAGCCTGGCAAGTGGGTCTAAAAGTTATGGGCTAGCTTATAAAGCGGGCAGGGCTCAGGGTCAAGGTGCCCTGGTCTGGCAGGTCAGGCTTGGGCCTATGAAAACTGGCTCATGTTGGTTGGGCTCATACCCGGTTGTATTATTGGGTCGAGCTCTGGCTGCCAGGACTCTTGACGCGTCTGCTTCTGATGTCCTAAGCCATCTGGACACACTGCAATCAGATTGGCCGATGTGCATTGGACAGTAAATTGATGGCCCAAGTCAAGCACATTTAAGCAATAATAATAATAATAATTCCGAAAATGGGTGACTACACCTAGACTTGGCATGCCAACCACGTATTAATAATAACAATTACAAGAATAATGTGACAATTATGACTTTTTGAATGGTCCATTGTGATGTGTTTGATTCACATCGTCCATCCATTTTACCGGATCATTTTAGGGCGTATCCCCAAAAGTTAGGCAGATCCAACTCGCAAGTGGACCACACTAGAAGATACTAGGGGAATTAAACACCCATCATTGAAAACTTCTCATGGGCCATAGAAGTTTTGGACTGTGTTTTCCCTTGGTTCATGTCCATATTACCATATGAAGAGATTGGATGAAAGATATAGATTAGTAGGGTGCACATGAAAAGTTTAAACTTTCAACAGTGGACATTAATTATCGGCGTATCCTGCGGTGTGGTCCACATGATCATGAAAGATATACATTGCACACACCACCCCACCCCCCCCCCCCAATCCTTTTTAACCTCTAAAATGGTGAGGAAAAGTAATTATTAAAGAGAAAAACAAACACTCTCTTAAAACACTTCTTATCTCAAAGAGAGGTTGCCAACATTGCATGCATTCTAAAAACAAGCGACCCACAGAAATACGAATGTGGGGGCAGGACAAACCACAACAAAATGCTTGCTATGAAAATCATACCTTTGCCAAAGCATTTTGGGAATCATCCTCATTGATCACTTGATTCTTAATAGGTGGTGGTGGTCCAAAGTAGGCTACTTAATGATCTATAAACATTCCCAACTATCCATCCTTTGAGGTGAATGCCCGTGCTCTCTGTTGCAAAAGAAGAAAAACGACGCCATAATAGAGAGAGAGAGAGAGAGAGAGAGAGAGAGAGAGAGAGTTGCACAAACACTTACAGGTGACATCCCATGTCGAGCATGTGTTAGCATTTAGAGTGGAGACTCGCTGTTTCTGTGTTTGTGCATAACACTACAATGGCCATACGATACATGGTTCAGTTAGCCTCAGGTGATGTCCCAGCAGCAGAATTGAAAAAGGGATATATTCTGCCACACACGCAATAGAGACAAGAAAACAACTGAGGATGAATATAATGTCTATGCAGGCAATGATGAATCCCCCAAGTACAAGAACAATGAGTAGCATTTGCATGCTGGCAATGGCAAGATCCCTTGAATACAAAGAAAGGAATGTCCAGATTGTTAAGACTTTCCGCAGTCCACCAGATCTTTATTTATCTATTGGATTAAGTTGAGGTTTTCCAATGTTTGTGTTTATATGTGTAGATGTGATTGATTCATGATATAATCTATTTTTGTACAGACATTCAGATTGTCTTCCATGATGAAGTGTGGCTAACATTCATTGAGTAAATGCTATGTGATTTGCTTCTTGATCATTATATTGTTATCCACAATACAAGTGATGTATATTTAGATACATGCAGGTATGAAATATACTTTTATCTTGATTTGTGAAATGATTAGGATGAGATATTATAGACGACTGTGCAATTGGCTCAATTACTAGTCAGATGTCCGAAATTAATAAGTATGACCCTATACATACCTGAAATAGGGTGATATGTAATAGCATTGGTGATGAATGATACATTACATGACACATATTTCAGACCTTGATTGACGCAACCCACTAATTTGGTGGGGCTTAAAATCAAGTTGGGCCAAGAACCACACTGTATATCAGCCTGAAATAGACGGTTGTGATAAAGAACGATATCAAACGAAGGAGCAAGAAAATGGCCGCAGCTTCAAAGCTGTTGCTTATTGCTACTGCTCAATCCGTTGCTTGTTCGTTGGTGCTGCCGGCTTTCTTGCTTGTTGCTTTGCATATCGGTGGTGAATGATATATCATATATCACACCCTTTTCAGACCTTGATCTGCACTTGCAACTGTGCTGAGCCCAAGCCACTAATTGTTGGACCCAAACATCAAGTTGGGTCGAGTTTCCAGATTTGTTATAGTCATTCAAACCTATCCAAAACAACCACACCAAACGAGTCTACTTGGTCTGGCTGGCCCACTGCCAACACTGCATATATGATATATGATATCGAAGTGGGCCCTGATTAGGTTAACTGTCACGACTTCCTTTCCCGCTTTGGATGGGAGAATGCATGTGTCCATTTATTTTCAGTTTTTACAAGTGGGGCTCACTATTCAATAATCTAAACTGTTGATATTATAGGCCCTACTGTGTAATGTAGAGTGGGTCATGGACACTTTCATGACATAGATGGATCAGAGAAGGCTTCATCGGAGGCGAAAATGATCCGTACTGTCAGGACCTTAAATTGTACGTATCTAATAAACCAGGATGAATTTTTTGACATATTATATATATGATAAGCCAACCAACCCCACTACGCCAAGTTGCCCAAGTTGGATATTGGCAATTCTATCAAATCGGCTGTCAAAGATCCCATTTAATTTCATTTTTCCTATAAATAGTAAGTTTTAATTCAAGTGCAACTTTTAAACCTTCCTAACTTGAAAAAGTGCTTACAAAAGTAAAAAAAAAATAATGTAGTTGGGATAAATTAGACACTTACTATTTTTGGCTAAAAACAATAAAGTTTAGTGGGAATGGAGGTTGTCTTATTATTCATAGTAAGTCATGTTTTTAAAGTGTTTTAATTAGAGTTTAAGTCTAAAATTCCATCTTAAGCTCATTAATCAATGGGTTCTAAATTTTTGTTATTATCATCAATTAAATTATTTTGAATTTATTAAGAAAAATTTCTACTTTCATTTCTCATTGTCTCGAGAAAACTTCTATAAAGAAGACGGTGATCAACCTTATCCCAGGTCCATAGCTCAACTGGAAGACTGAGCGGAGATGCCACGTTTCAACACTTGAGGTCTTGGTGTCAATCCATTTGTACTAACAAGTCCTACCTGCACCTCAACACGTCCTACCTGCGCCACAGTGGGTCGCGGCTGCATAAAAAATTCTCCCAGTTGGAACGAATCTAAACCGTTCAATATGTAGCTAAGGAAGTTAACGCGTCAACGGGTCTCATTCAAGGAATAAAAGGCCAATTATTCTAGATCTAGTGGATCTTTCCAATCCGAGGATTTCAGGTGCATCAGCCATCCAAACCAGGTCCCATCATATAAACGTTTTGGATCGTTGAAAAAATGGGCCCCACTTGTACAAATCTAAGGTCCGAACGAAACTAGGCAGACACTCGAGCCCAGCACACCTAATCATTTTCTTTGTTAGGTAACGTGCTTTTTCGGTCGTTGGGAATGATGACACCCCAGCACGGTTTCTATGAGGCATCCAATGCTTGGAATGCGGTGTCAACGGCAGCCTCCTGTGTTAGTTTTCCACATTTTAAAAAATGCTGGTGACTCATTTTCCTTGAATGCCACTGATGTACACCTATCCTGGCCATTCACATTGTGGGCCCCATTGTGGATAGTTCGTATGTTTAAAATGGATGGTTAATATTAAGTTGTCAGTGATCCACATTTGGGCCAGTGATTTGGACAGTCCGGATTGCCATGCAACTACTTCATATTTTGGTTAACGAGCCACCACCATTTTTTAAGTCAATCAAAACTAACATGCATGTCTGGCCCATCTTCTAATTATTGGAAAAATTAAATCCCGAGGCTATGGTTGTCCATTGATTCCAAACGTGTGGCCCACTTGAGAGTGGAATCGTAGGGATCCGTGACTATGGGGCCCACAGTGATGTAAGTTCCTTAAATCCATGCTGTCCAACTGTTTTGGCAGCTCATTTTAGGCCTATTACACAAAATGAAGCAGATCCAAATCTCAGGTAGACCACACCACAGGAAATAGTGGAGATTGACCGTTAAAAACTTCTTATGGGCTCCAAAAGTTTTAGATCGAGCTGATAGTCGTGTCGTCCGTTCATCCCGTTCTTTGTGATCTTATCAACAGTTTCGATGGCAAATTAACAGTCTGGTGGCCCCCAAGAAGTTTTTAACCGTAGGTATTCAATCACCACAGTTTCCTGTTGAGTGGTCCACCTAAGATTTTATCTACTTCATTTTTGGTATCATTTCCTAAAATATGTCAAAATGGATGGACGGCATGGATGTAAGGCACATGTATCAAGGTGGGAAACTGGGAATGTCCTTCACAAGGGACATGTTGGCAGGAAATACGGTACGGCACCACAAGGTGTGGTACCTTGTCTGTACTTCTACCCCACCACATGATGTTCCAAACTGTTCATCAACAAGGTCTCGTTAAAAATGGGCCCACATGGAGAAAAATTCACGGATGAGTGAGGTTTTTGCATTTGGGACATACAGCACAAGGACCTTCTAGCTGGACGGTCAGGATCATCATGCAGTGTAGGGGCATGATCCCAAAAATGAAGCAGATCCAAATCTTATGTGGACCATACCACAGGAAACAGTAGTGATTGAATCCCCACCATTAAAAACTTCATAGAATCCATCGGAATGTTTATTTGCCATCCAACCCGTTGATAAGGTCACAAAGATCTGGATGAAGAGACCAAACAAATATCAGCTTGATCCAAAACTTTTGGTCCTCACAAGAAATTTTTAGTGGTCGATCACCACTGTTTCCTGTATTATGGTCCACCTGAGATTTGAATCTTCTTCAATTTTTGGTTCACCCCCTAAAATGAGCTTTCAATACGGATGGACGGCGTGGATGTAGTCACATACATCACAGTGGGCCCCACAGTCAGGGTCCCACCCAACTCAGTGGATCCGGGGTCTCACTTAATCCGCTCCCCGTTTATGGTTATCTGCCTCCGGAGCACCGGATTTTCGTGCCTCCAGATTGAGTTCTACACGTGCCACATGTGTATGATGATATGAACCAGACATCTGGTGGGCTCCACCGCAGTAAATGAAAATTTTCTTTGATTAGACTACCTTACCCATGTAATAAATGAGCCTTTTCTCACCTAATAGAGCCGTTACTGGATTTTGTCTTCTAGTGTTCATTTGGATGCCACCAAGTAAAGAGCTATAAGTGTCTAAACGCTGAAAATATTGGATTATAGCATAAACACTTTTGGAAGCACCAAATGGACGGTTTGGATCTAATCCTTGTGCACCGTGTATTCAGAATGATGTGGAGGCAGAATCTACCAACCCCATGATTGGCACATTTCAAAGGGCCCACAGCTCGTGGAGAGATAAGAATTCATGTTGTCGCTGCTGAAATGGACGTGGATTGCCTAGAGACTGTGGGGCCCACCCGTGATGTATGTGTTTTATCCACTATCTATCCATTTTTCCAGCTTATTATAGAGTGCGAGATAAAAAATGTGTCAGATCCAAAGCTCAAGTGGACCACACTTACGGTTGAAAACTTCTTTGATACCCACATAAATTTTGGATAAGCTGATATTTGTGTTTTCCATGCGTGGATGTGATCTTATAAATTTAAGGGCAAATAAACAACATGGTTGGTCCTTACTCTTGCCTGGGTGGTGGACTGTCAGGAGTTTCAACTCCCCGTCAAGGGTTCGAGTACCCATAGGTGGTGAAATTCCACCAGCGTGAGTGTGTGGGGGTGTGTGTGCGTGTGTAAAAAAAATAAAAATAAAAATAAAATAAAATATCATGGTGGTGCGTGTAAAAGCATATATCATGGTAGGGCCGCTGAAATGCCACCGAAAATGGCGCTGCACGCAAGGGAATCTTTGTCACGGGTCACGATTCTTATCTATAGCTACAGTAGTCAACTAGGCTGACCTAAGCCGGAGAGTTTTAGCCCGAGTATGAGACTTTGGGCCGAGTTCTGGGGCTGGTTGGTGAGCCCAGTCAATTGCATCTGACAAAAATACGGATAACGGCACGGATCTGAGACTGAAATGAGACCAAGTTACATGATTTGAACAGAGTTTAGGCCAGTCCCACTGGTTTTATTTCCTAGGTAAATTATACTAAGAAACTGGTGTTAGAAAAATCTGCCAATTTACTAATAAGACCTTGTTATGCATTGGAAATGGAGATGGAGGGAGATAGCTTACCTACCCGCGACGCCATTATTATAGAACTCTGATGTTGGGATCTTCCTTTCCTCTGGGATGAGATTAGACTCTAGTCGGTGGTGTTGGATTAGGGACTAGTCCTATTAATATAAGTTAGAGGGGTGAGGAGTATGAAACCCATCAAAACTCCTCTCCCCAAGGCTCCACACAAATCAGTAATCCTAGTTCTCCCGAAACACAGTGTGCGTATCACAATTATAACATTCCACCCCTTACACAAATTTCTGGATATATCACAACATAGTAGGGCTCGCCGGTGCACCCGATCATATTATCCAACCCCTTGGACAATTCAGACCCTTAATCAATAAGGCCCACCTAATAGAGTTCTTACAACGGGTAGTTAAATCTATGGTGTCGATGCAAATAGGCTATCTAAGTCATGCTACTTAGGATCTTTACTCATGGCTTACCAGCTGGTTCACAAGGGTTTCAACACTAAGGTCATAGGTTTGAGTACCATAGTGGTGTGTGGATGTGAGAGTGTGTATGTAAAGAAAAAAGAGAAGAAGATAAAAAGTCGTGCAATTTAGGATTAGTTGTTTTATTGTGTTTGTCAAGCTCTTGAAAGATATAGATGTTGGGGCGAGCCAAAGTCGTACTCGATCTGAATCGAATCAAATATTGTGTGACCCTAGGCATTGAAGTAGCCGAATTAGGATCAGATATATGACGATTGACCTAATTAATCAACTCATCGGTTGACAAGGAATCAGGTGAACTATAAAGGGAATAACCTTTTTTTTCCTTGAAGAAAATTACTTTTATCACAACAATGATATATTGGTCTTATTTGCCAACAAAATTAATATTTAAAGGGATAATAAGAAATAAAAAGCTAAGTGCTAGTTTTATTAGTCTAAATATTTTTTTAAACACATGCATTCACGCACTTATATGACGATGGGATTTTGATGTAGAGCGGGTTGCGGACACTTTCATGTCCAAGATGGACCAGAGAAGGCCTGATCGGATGCGGAAGTCATCAAAACTATCGGAACCTTAAAACAGGCATATCTCGCAAAACGAAATGAGTTACTCGACGTACCATATATAATTTTGGGGTAGGACGAGCTACTTTAGCCACCCAACCTAGTTATGCCGGGTTGCCCTGAGATTCCATCATATCGACGGTCGAATTCTATGTTTAATTCTGTTTTTACTATAAATAGTAAGTTTTAGTTTGATTATAACTCTTCATCCGCTGGGCTTCAGGAGTTGCGCCCAACATGAAAATTGTTTACAAAATTAGAAGAATAACGTGGTTAAGCCACATCAGACATTAGAAAACTTATTATTTCTAGTAAGTTATGAATTTTAGGGAGTTTTAGTTATAGTTTAATTCTTAAACTTCTTCCTAGTCTCTGTATCCCCATTTAAAGGATTGTAGACCCGTTTATTTCATCTATCTATCAATCAACAAGTTTATTTCATATATCTTAAAATTATTTCTATTTTTTTTTCTCGTGGATTTGAGAAGTCTCTGTGAGGAGTCTAGAGAAGTTCTGTAGATTTGGAACAATTATCCCCCTGAGGAAGACGATGCTCGACCTCACGTCCTTTCCCTGCGTCAGATTTCATCACAATGGGTACTCGAACCCCGTGGGAAACTCTTATAAGTCTACCATCAAGGCATGTGTAAGGATCCATTATTAATCTAAATAAAAATGCAGTACAATTGGTAGATAAATAAGACGACTGTGAACAATTAACAATTTTTATACTTAGATGATCCTTAGATGGTCATTGTTTGGTCAACAAGTTATGATCGAGGAAATTATTAAGGACTTATTGATTTAAGGGATCTAATGGCGAGGTTTTGGATGATAAGCTAAACTAAATTTGATTTGCTGCAATGATGTGCTGGACAAAAGTGAAGAAATTAAACTAAAGTTATGTTAATCGATACGAACTTATTACAACATGGTACTGAACAGAAGTGGAGATGATAAACTAGGCTAAGCATTTTTATTTTTTTTGGTTAGATGGTTAGTACACACCTTGCTGTTAGTAGACCCTCCACTGTTAGCCACCCCCACTAGGGAATCTACTTCGAACAAGAACGATACCACTCGTGAAGGTTCAGGGGGGGCATCATGGCGAGGACAAAGCTTCATGGGAGCGAGATGATGAAATCCGAGAGAAGTATTGTAAGGCCCGTATCCTATATCATACCATTTCGTAGGCTTCCGCGGTCCTCCTGGTCGAATTCTAGCAACTCGCGACCTGTAATCGGCATTTTGTGCACGACCCTGAGTTGCATCCTGTCGATCTGAGTCGGCTCAATCCGAGACTTGTATTATTGTGACCGCGCCGTCGCCGTGGTTCCGACGCCGCATCTTGCGCGCTGAGGCGATACCCGGGCCAGGAGATGTGGGTCGCATTTAGTTAGAGGAAAACGCCGCGCTTTGCAAAATTCAAGAGAATATGTCAAATCAATCAAATTAATTCCATCAATCAAGTACATGTCCCATTTCCAAAAGCAAACCCTAAAGTCAACTCTCTCTCTTACACAACCCATACATGTCAAGTACACCCATCACTCCATTACCTTTCACCCATCACTTCTCTCCCATCTCCTCTCTCTTTCTTATTTTCTCTCCATTTTCAAGCAACCCCAAGGAGAGGAGAAAACTCCAACGTCCAAGTTCCATGAGAGAGCTTTGTGTGGCCCACTTCCTACCTCCCATCTCTACCATCTAAGCTTCATCTCAACCCTTAAACCTTGTTCCTTTGGAGCTAAAGATGAGGAGGAGAAGATCAAAAGTGAGTGTTTATATCATTAAATTTTTTGATTTTGATGATTTGAGGGCCCACATATGGTGGGACCCATTTGATGTATGGTTTGTATCACTTAGAGGGGCCCATGGTGGCGGGGCCCCTCCAACACACCGTTTTCTTTTTCTTTTTCTTTTTCTCTCTCTCCCTCTCTTTTTCCTTGAATGATGGCCCACCTTGTGGTGTGTATTTTACCCACGTTGTCCACCCAATGGACCATCCATGCTGTCCATCAAGTGAGCCCACATAGGTGGTGGAATTCCACTACAGCGTGAATGTGGACACTACTGCCAGCGTCCAGAGAGTGCTGCAGCAAGCAGCGTCCCATGATGTATGTATTTTGGTAGGGAGGAGTGTGGGACCCACAACAAGCCCCACCTATGATGCATGTATTTAACCCACACCGTCCACCTTATTTCCCAGCTCATTTTAGGGGTTGACCCAAAAAATGAAGCTAATCTGAAACTCTGGTAGGCCGCACCATCTAAAACATTATTTTAATAGTGAAAATTATTAGGGCCCGCTGTGATGTTTCTGTGCGTCAAAACATATCCAATATTGGACTTGTTAGACCCATCACGAGCCCTAGGACCCATCTGGCAGAGTAGATCCTCCTGATGGGGGCCCCACTTATGAAATTTCTTTAAAAATAAAAATAAAAAAATTAAGTGACGCTGCTGCTGCTAGCGTCCAGAGGACGCTGTAGTTGTTACTTCAAATAGGCAAGGACCATGGGCCCCACCACAGGCCCTACCATGATGTATGTGAACATCTACACCGTGCATTTAATGGGTCCCTTATAGATATTGGGATACCCCAAAAATCAACCGTTCACGAAACTCAGGTGGTCCACACCACCACAAACAACAAAAGATTGAACGTCCACCATTGAACCCTCTTTGGGTCACAGAAGTTTTGGATTTATATGAAATTTGTTTTTTTTTTAAAAAAAAATTTAGGTCTTTGTGACCTTATCGACTGATGGGATGGAAGAGAAACGTTATGGTGGGCCCCACGTGGGACCCACTTGTGAAGAGGATTGGCTAGTGTACGCATACACTAGCTATATATATAGCTGCTGTATTGACGTCCCAAGTTCTATGGGTCATCCAGACCGTCCGCAAGAAGGACGTCCAGGGCTGGACATTTGAAAAAATATAAATATAAATATAATATAATAAGTGATATTTATATAATATTTTATGGTGGGCCCCACGTGGGACCCACCTACCATAGAAGCTAATTGGCTGATGTGTCTCACGTCAGCTATATGGTGCTGTTTTGACAACAACGAGTTCTGTGGATCTCTAACGAGGTATGTGTTATATCGTCCACCCATTTGGCGCGTGTGGGGCCCACCCCACACGTGCTGCATGTGTGGAATGGGCCCACCTTGATGAATGTATTCTCTATCCCCATCGTCCATTTGATTTGGGACGGTGGGTTGACACCGTGATGTATGTGTTGTATCTGCACACTGTCCATCTAGGCAGTGCTGCATGGGCTCGCATGATGCTTGTGTTGTACATGCACACTGTTCATCTGGATGGTGCTGCGTGGACCATCTCGTGATGTATTTGTGGCCCATCCATGAGGCCCACCTTGATGTATTTTGTGGCCCATCTATGAGGCCCACCTTGATGTATGTGGTGTATGCACACCGTCTAGCGGATCTAGACGGTAAAACACACCTAGATGTATTTATTTCATCCACATTGTCTAGGGGGTGGGGCTTACCCTGGTATATGTGTTTTTACCTAAGCTGTCCACCAGTTTTGCTAGCATGGACAATGTTTGGACAATGCTGATTTACATAGACAATGTTTGGACAGTATTGATCATCATTAGTGGGCCATGTGCCCCATATAATGATAGTGTATAGTGATGCACATGTTACACCTACAACTATTGAAATGATTTTTGGTGTAATCTAAGCCCTCTCTTAAGGCCCGTTGATGCGGCCCACTCCATATATATGAGGCCCATTGGCGCGGCCCATTGGTGCGACACATTAGTGCAGCCCATCTTGATGTATTTATGGCTCATCCATTAAGGCCCACCTTGATGCAATTGCAACCTATGTAATGAAGCCCGTTGTGGTGTGTATTAGGCCATGGGATGTGGCCCATTGTGGTGTATTTTCGGCCCATTTGGTAAGGCCCATTGTGATGTATTTCCGGCCCATATGGTAAGGCCCATTGTGATGTATTTCCCGCCCATTTGGTAAGGCCCATTATGATGTATTTCCGGTCCATATGATAAGGCCCATTGTGATGTATTTTCGTCCAATAAGTCAGGCCCATCATGATGTGTATTAGGCCCTTAAGAGAGGCCCATGGTGATGTATATTGGGCCATTGTATGAGGCCATGGGCCCACTATATGTTTGGCTCTATGAAGGCTACTCCTTGGGAGCAATCTTGGTTAAATGTCCACCTTGATGAGCAATGATGGTTAAATGTCCTCATTGTGACTTTCCCTTAGGCCTTGTTAGGCTCATTCTCATCATTTTCTAAGTGGGTTGACCCTAATTATTGAGCCCCATAGGAAGTCTAGTTTATTGTGCGATAGAGAGGGTAAGGAAGCCCACTTATTACACTTAGTCTCGGATCTGCCCTCGGTGGGGGATATTCTGACGCTCCATCACTGTGATCACATGTGGGCGGGCGCACGTTACTGTGTTGGTAGGCTACTATGCATACAGTGAAGGCAGAACTTTGTCCCACATCGGGAGCATCGTCTGATGTTGTGGTGGCTATAAGTCAGATTCTTTCCTTAACTATCGTGACGCGTTTTAAATCAGTGAGCTTATCTTGATATTTGGACTAGATCCGCCGTCCTTCTGTGGACCCCCATCATTCGTATGCATGTTGTGATGGATGATTGATTAAAGCAGATGTCATTGGGCTGAGATGTTTATGAGACTCCTTGTGAGACGGAGTTATCCCCACATGATCGCGCGATACGCGCAGGTATGATGTATGGCCTATATGAGGTTGATAGTATTCGTGGCTCTTTAGGATTTGTATATTGCATGACATCATCGACATCTGATATTTATCTCTCTATGGTTCTGCATTTGCATAGTTGATCCACATTGCATATTCTAATATTGAATAATTTATAGACTTGTCAGTATTTCCGCTCACTCTGATATCGTATGATTCATGATCTTGCCAGTATTTTCGATACTGTATGATTATGACATTGTATTGAATACTTGACACTTACCTTGTGCACACACTTACACCACCCTCTAAGCTTTTTATAAGCTTATGCACGATAGATGCGTGCAGGTGGCGTTAGGTCGTAACAGCGTTGAGATTGGAGCGTGCAACGGACTTTTGGAGCTTTGATTTTCGATATATGTATTTTCCTTTCAGCACTGTATTTAATTGTTTATATTAGTGGATATGTGATGATGATGTTATTCTTGTGATTTGGGTATACTTGTGGTTATGCTTATTACAAGATAAATGTACGTTAGAAAATTCTTCTTGTACGATCCCAAGATCGAAATCTGGCGTATAAGCACTGGGAGCCGAGAATGGGGTACTACGGAGGTTATCGGCACCGGATTCGGCGATCGAAAATTTTATGAGCTCGGTTCCCGAGTTTGGGGCGTGACAAGTACCATCATCTCTTTACATGATAGGTATGTTAAATTTCGAGGATGAAATTTTTATTAAGGGGGGTAGAATGTAACAACCCATTTTTTGTGGGAACCAACTTCACCGTCCGCTTGTGTGTAGGCCACCTGAATTTTGGATCAACCTCATTTTTTACCTTATATCCTCTCATGGCCAGGCCAAGATGATGGACGGAGTAGATTTATATCATCGTTAGTGGGACCCACTATATCTAAAAAAATAAAAAAATAAAAAAATTTATCTTCCTCACGTCACCATCGCTTAACCCACCTTCTCCATTATTCCTTCCTTTTCGTACGGTAATGGGCACCGAACCCTCCCAAGAAACGAAACTGCCCTCATTCCCCACTCTTCCACCTCGTTCCTCACATCTATTAAAAAGGAAGGAAAGATATAAACAAAGATTCAATCAATCGAAAAGGGAGAAAGGGAGAGAGAGAACCCGGTAGATCAAGAGAGAGAGAGGGAGCTCTGTAGATCGAGAGAGAGAGAGAGAGAGAGAGAGAGAGAGAGAGAGAGAGAGAGATTAGAGCGGGGCCGGTTTATCATTTTCAGTTAATTATTATGCTTATTTATTCCAAAATTTTAGTAGGAATATTATTGTCAGTTGATTATTATGCAAGTAATCCTACTCATTTATGAATTTCTATTTTATATATTTCTGATATTTAATGTTGAAATTTTTTTCTTAAAAATAGAATTATCAAATTCATTTATACATGATGTTATATTTTTTAATTTCAAAATTAATTAATTTTTATTGATTCATAGAGTTCAATTTTATTCTAACATTAATTCTGAAATTTAGTTTTAGGTATATTAAATTATATTCACTAAATGTTAATTTTGAGTTAGACTATCTGATTGAAATTTTGTTTGATTAGAGTAAATATTAATTGTTTTATTTCTGTCCTTTGAAAAGAGAGAGAAAAAAATATATAAAAAATAAAATAAAATAAAATTACAGAATAAAATAAATAATTTATCTAAGTTTATATTTTAATTTAGAAATTCTAAAATGTATGTTAAGATTAAAAATTAAATATGAGTTATTCCTAAAATTTTAAAATTAATTAATATGAAAGTAAATTATTAAAAATATATTAAATTCAAATTAATTTATGAATTTATCTAAATTAGTAAATTAGAATTAATTTTAAAATATTTTAATTAATAATTATGATAGTTATTAAATTTAATCGTATCATTGATATGAATTATATATATAAAAACTCAAGTTGCAAAGTAAACCAAAAATGTTAATTCCAATAATTTATAATACTTAGAATTAATTATAATAATAAAATTAAATTAAATTTTGAATGTGTAAAAATAATAGCATCCAAAGTCCAAATTAATAACTTCCTTAACTTATTAAATTTAGATATAAAAATAAATAATAATAAAATTCTGAATTTAGAATATTTGATATAAAATAATCGGATTAAATTTTTTTAAGATAAATTAACTTAAATTATTAAGTAATAATTTAATTACATTGTTAATGTTATAATTTTATGGAAATCGGTATAATATTTTGTTTCTGTAAAGATTAAAATTCAAATTTTAATTCTAAAATTTTAAAGAGTTAATTAATTTAAATTTTAAATGAACTTAAGTTTAAGAAATTTATCAAAATTTTGGAATTGAAACTAAATCGATAAGAATTTTATTTTTTGAAATTTTAGTGATTAATATATATCTAAAACTGTATTAAATTAAAATTTTAATAAAGTATAATATTAAATTTTTAAGTAAAAAATTCTTCTCCTTGTAGTTCAAAATTTTTATTTAAATTAAAATTTAAATAAATTTATCAATTAAAACCTAAATATATATTCTCAATGAATTATCAATGAGAAATTAAAATTAGTTATAAATAATCATGGTATTTCAATATATATAATTAATTAACTTAATATTAGAACAATATATATATATATATATATATATATATATATATATATATATATATATATATATATATATATAGTTAAGTTTATGTGATAATTAAAATAAAAATTTTAATTTTAGAATTTAAATAAAATTTCTTGTACATTATTTCACAGTAATTCCTAAATTAAATAATAGTAAAAATAATAATTTATTTAAGTATTTAAATTATTAAAGTTTTAACAAAATTTAAATATAGAATTATTAATTAGAATTATATTGTTGATATTTTCAATTGTGAAACAATTATTCATCTTACATGCATGTCTACCATTCATTGAACATTAATTTTAATATGTTAGATGTAACGTAAACAAGTTGGGCAATCGTGTCCTTTGAGTGAAAGACCTTAAATTTAGTAAGTAGGACAATCGTGTCCCTTGGGTGAGAAACCCTAAAGCTAGCAAGTAGGGCAATTGTGTCCATTGGGTGAAAGACCCTATAACCCACTGGATCCTTTGGAGTCTCCTTTGTGTACGGCGTATGAGTACAATTGTGTGCGTGGACATACGTCAGAGGTACAATTGGAGCAGTAGTCTGACCAGCTAACGTATAAATAGGTCCATCACCATGAGATACTAGTGCGTGGGCGTTAATGTAACGTGGTCATCCACTTGGGTACGGTATTGTAAGAAATGATATATATTGTTTATGAGAATTCATGAAAATTAGCATATGCATCACCGTTTTACAATTTTGTTACATAAATTCATGTTATTTATTATCTATTTTCTATTTTTTCACATTGTTTATAAAAATTTGATATAATCTGTCACGCCCCAAACTCGGAAACTGGGCTCACGAAATTTTCAATCGTCGAATCCGGTGCTGACAACCTCCGCAGTACCCCATTCTCGGCTCCTTGCGTTCATACGCCAGATTCCGATCCTACGATGCTACAAGGAGGATTTTTTATTTTTTATTTTATATTTAACTCGTAATAAACATAACCACAAGCACACCCAAATCATAAAGGCAACATCAACATCACATATCCACTAATATAATCAGTTGAGTACAATGCTGGAAGGAAATACATAAATAAAAACCAAGCCCCAGAAGACCACCGCACGCTCCAAGCTCAACATTGCTGCAACCTAACATCACCTGCACGCATCTATCGTGTATAAGCTTATAGAAAGCTTAAAGGGTGGTGTAAGTGTGTGCACAAGGTAAGTGCCAAGTATTCCATATCAGAGTAATCAAATTAAGCGGAAGTACTGACAAGAGCATGAATTATCATAGTAAACAGAATATTGACAAGATCATAAATCATACGATAACAGAGTAAGCGAAAATATGGACAAGTCCATGAGTCAATTAATGTCAGAATATGCATTGTAGAACAACTATGCAAATGAGAAATCATAGATAGCCAAATATCAGATGCAGAGGATGCAATACAATATACATTCCTGATGCGTAACACACAGCGTCGGCCGTACCTAGACCATATGAATGCAGGGACACAATAACCCAAAATGTCGTATGCCGCGAAAGTCATGCAATATGCGGTGCGAATGAAATGACCACACTGGAGTGTGAAGTCAGGATGATAGTACGTCGTATCGCCGGCTATGGGATCCATCACAAGGGACTTCTATCCAAACCAGACCCATACCTAAATTTGGATAGTCAGACTTAATGTGGTAAACTCCTGATCTCAAGTTAGTCGCGTGCCCCAAACGAAATCCTGGCCATTGCGAGGGCACACGTAACAAATAGTTGCGTACCACCAACCTGAGTGAATAGTGAATGAATGAATGTATGAATGAGTATGCAACTCCTACTCACTAAATCCACATATCAGTACAGTTCCTCTCTGGGATCATCACCGGGGTCTATTACACTACGACAGCTTGCCGCTGCTATCTGAGCGCACAACTGGGTAAGTGGAAGAGACCTCACTATCCGCCTACCAATATCGGGCCCAGCTCATCGATAGCAGACCCATTCCTCAAGCTGGTCAAACTCAACCTAGATATTGCTCCCTCACTCAGGCGGGTAAGGTCACACCCTCTCTCAACCGACCACGATATAGTGGGAGACGTGATCTACTGGTATACGGCCCTCATGCGCTCATATACATCCACTCGGTCTCGATGTTGGGGCGTTTCCTGGCCACGGAGGTTTAGGGATTTTCACCCAAGGACATCTATGACGCCCGTATGCTAGAACCAAACATTTTCGGTGTCCCATTTGGCCATCCACGATACCCCTGTGGAGGCTACGGCCCTGGTGTCGCTAGGGCGTACAGTAATCATAATGCGAGATGCATGAGTCATACAATCCAGTCATGCATCAATCCTGTGCATACTGTGTGCTCGAGTAGATAATCTCCGCCTATTAGGGAGTCTCATAATAACATGCTCAATGACATTTGCAATGATCAACCACATCTCATAACAAACATGCAGATGATGCGTATGGGCATGTATCATGATGCTATGCTGTCATATACTCATAACCGATATCAACAACCGGCATCGACAATCGACCTCGATAATGTGAACATTTAACCAACATTGCCCCCAAGGAATGACCCACATAGAGCCAAACATATAATGGGCCCACGGCCTCACACAAAGGCCTGATATACAACGCAGTGGGCCTTATTCAAGGGCCACATATACACAACAGGTGAGCCCTGCTCATGGGCCTCAAATACCTGACATGTGGGCCCTACACATGGGTCTCGAATACATCAAATGGGTCGTGCATCATGGGCCTAATACATATCACAATGGGCCTCGCCCATAGGCCACGAATACATCACAATGGGCCTTGCCCATGGGCCTCAAATACATCACAATGGGCCTCAACTACGGGTCTTATATACATCATATATGCCTCAACAATCGGCCTCAGCAATCGAAATCGACGCTCGTAATTAGCCTCAACACTCGGTCTCGACAATCAGGATCGGCCTATACAATCGGCCTCGATCAATCAGAGTCGGCCAATCGGTTAGGTCAATCGGAATCGGCAATCGAAATCGGCAATCGAAATCGGCAATCGGAATTGGCAATCGGAATCAATCGATAATCAGAATCGGTAAATCGGTCACGTTAATCGGAATCGGCAATTGGTCATGACAATCGGAATCGATCGATAATCAGAATCGATAAATCGGTCACGTCGATCGGAATCGTCAATCGGTCATGACAATCGAAATCGATTGATGATCAGAATCAGCAATTCAGTCACATTAATCGAAATCGGCAATTGGTCACGACAATCGAATCAATCGATAATTAGTATCAACCAATAGGTCACAACAATTGGAATCAGTAAGAATGAGCCTAACAAGGGCTAATGGAGGGTCACAATGTGGACATTAAACCATCATTGCTCATCAATGTAGACATTTAACCGATATTGCTCCCAAGGAGTGGCCCACATAGAGTCAAGCATATAGTAGGCCCATGGCCTCGCACAAGGGCCTAATATACATCATCATGGGCCTCACCAAAGGTCAAGAATACATCACAGTGGACCGCATGACATGTGTCGTGCTAATGGGAGTCACACACATCAGGTGGGCTGCATCAATGGGCCGCATCGATGGGCCTAATACCATGGGCTTCAAATACACAACACAGTGGGCCTCATGGGTGGGTCACAAATACATCAAGGTGGGCCTCATGGATGGGCCATAAACACATCAAAGGTAGGCCTCATATACGCCAAGTGGGCCGCATCAACGGGTCGCACCAATGAGCCTCACAAACATCAAGTGGGCCGCATCAACAGGCCGCACCAATGGGCCATAAATATACAACGAGTGGGCCTCTCACATGGCCATAAATATGCTACATCAGACCTTGTCTATAGGCCTTGAAGACATCGCATGAGCCTCGCCCATGGGCCTCGAATACATCACAATGGGCCGCATTACGTGGGCCTATATACACATCAAGTAGGCCGCATCCCATGGGCCATACATACATCACATCGGCCTCACATATCACATAGGGCCTTATGCAAATCAAATTGGGCCGTTTGGATTAAACACATACATCACGTGAGGTCCACGTCTCACGGACGGCCTAGAATGAAACACATCCATCAAGGCGGTTCCCACCTATCAAACAAACGGACAACATGGAATGAAACACATGCATCATGGCAGACCCACCGTCCTATGCCAGATGATGCGGCAGATACATCTCCAAGGGGGGACTCACGTCCAAGGATGGACGATGTGGATGCAGTAAATACATCAAGGTGTGGCCCACGGCAACACTGGACGGTGTGGGAGAAACACGTACATCATGGTGGTGTCCCAAAGTCCCACGTCTAGATGGACGGTGTGGGATCAAAATATACCTCATAGTGGAGCCCACACTCCAGACAACTGAACGGTGCAGATAGTATACTTATAACAAGGTGGTCCACCGTCCAGATGTTGGACTCGGGGGCACAACACATCCACCATATAAGGGCCCCACGTGGCACCATCCAAACAGGTCTAGTACCATCCAGCACTTTCTAGACGGTGTGGATTAAAGCATACATCATGGAGGAGTCCCCCAGTGGGACAGCTTGGATAAACCCATACCTCATGGTGGAGTCCACAACACCTGCTAACGTCAACCCAGCGCTATAAGGCCGGTGGATGGACGGTCTGGATGTATAGCACATACCTCATGATTTGGACCCCACCCGCTGACGGCAACATATCAATTATATGCTGCATGTAGCAGACAGATGGTCTAGATATAGAGTAAATGCAACTAGGTGGGTCACGTCCAGACTTTGGACAGTCTGGATATAGCACATACCGACAAAGTGAGTCCCACAGCTGCCAAAGCATATGGACAGCGAGGTTAAAACGCGAGCATCGTGGTGGTGTCCACCGTCCAGCCATCTGGACGGTGGAACAAAAACTTGTTCACTCCCCAAGTATAGGGTTGTGATGTAGTAATAAACTCGGTGAGACCGAGGTCGAATCCCAAGGGACTGAAACCTGTACGTTATCTGAAACTAAATAGAACTAGAATTAGACTAAAATGTAATCTAAATTAAGTAGAATTGAAGGAATAATGGTGAAATATTAATTAAAACTTTAAGGAATTCAGGGAAAGGAAACTAGGGGTTCAGAGGATCCACTTGTAGAGATCAAGGAAATCTTATGCCTGCATCAAAAACTCACCTGGACTTAGAGTGCATCTTCATCCAGTTGAAGGGTGTAACCATGAAGATCAAAACTGAACTTCCTTTGATCTAATTTTCAAGGGATGAAAGGTATATGAATTAGAATGGATTCTATCACCAAACCATGCCCAGGAGACAAAGTAAACAACAGAATTAAACTAATTACCCTTCCTAACCTTCATACATTATTGATAGGTTAATTGTGAAATCTGTGAAATCTAACAGATACTGAATCCAAGAGTCATAAATTGCCAACATCACGTACTTTGAAATTCTAAGTGCCCTAGATGGCTGTCAAAATCACTTTGAATTCACAAGAAATTCTAAAAAAATTAAAAAAAATTCACAATAATTTAATTTTTGCTCAAAACCAAGAAAACACTGATTAGAAAACCTAATCTCCCACCCCCAACCTAAAATCTATATTATCCTCAATGTAAAAGAAATAAGTATGCAATGGACATGGGACAACGAAAGTACAAGAGGAGTAATGGGAAGATAGTACCTGGACAAAAGAATCAAGAGGCTTTTCAAAGATATCTACGTAAGAGCAGGTTAGCATAAGAGAGAAACCAACAGAAGTAAAATAAAAATAAAAAAAATAAAATCCTACCTACACTACTTTCGCAGGTGCTCTTGATTGCATTTAGCGTATGCAACAAGCCTTTAAACCCCTAGGTTGCCTCTAGTGGACGAGTTGTAGTCTCGTGAGGGTTTGCAGCAATGTTACCCACAAACATTGAACTAAAAAAATAAAATGGAATGAAAAGCTAGGTTGCCTGCCAGGAGTGTTAAGTTTACCATCTATCCTAAAGCAGTATAAAACAAACTACCCTAGTCCTATGAAAGCAAGGAAAAACTACTCGATCATGCTGTAAGATTCCTCTTCCGGCCAATATCTTGATAAGTTTCTCAGTAAGTTACTCAACAGGATCATCCCAAAGCCCTTTTTGTAATAGGCTTGGGCGCCCTGGAGCATGACTTTCCAGAGAGACTTATGTACCTCATAAGAAATTTTCCATTGAATTACTTGAGGTATCCAGACTATATATGATTCACATGTGACAGAAGAAGTTTCAACGTTAGTATCACATGGTGAATCAAAGACTACAAGTAAATAAAGTTTAGAAAACTTCTTAAGAAGTGATGTAGTCTCAACACATTCCGAAGTTCCAAACTTCGGTTCAATTTTCAGCTCCTCTTCCTTTACTGGTAGACGTTTAGGATCAGGGGAAGAAGAGGCTTCAGAATAAGGGTTCTCTCGGTCAGTGATGACTACCGAGATGTCGTCTTGCAATGCATCCACTTTATCTTTTGACATGGGATCGTTTGAATCTGCAAAGTATGCCAAGCAATCATCCAAAGAGTTGGGAAGTTCAACTGAGCGTGACTTATTTTCCCTATTGTAGTTCACGATGATCTGTCTAAGGAAACCATCATCCTTGAAAGTAGCCAGATGTACGCTTTCTTCCTCCAGTCCTGCACAGACAGATTGAAAATCAATAGGGTAAGCATCGATGTGATCACTTTGTTCATTGAGACTACTCAATCGAGGCGTTGAATTGTTAAACGTGTACAACTCAGATGGTGGCCTCAATTGAGTGGTTTCAAATTTCAGGGTCGTAGCGAGCAACTTGTCCTTCTCCTGAATCACATCATCATTCGATTCAGAGGCGTGGTCCAAACATGTTTCACAAGAGTTAGAAGGGTCGGTTGTAAGGAGCTCATCCTCCACCTTTAAATCAGACATGTCAGGTGAGGGGAGTGACTTATTATGACCGACCACTTTGTGTACATCTTGATCATTGACCTGGACCAAACTTGAGATAGATTCCAGGGGAACTGTTACTGCATATTTAGGATCGCTGTCCCAATATTCATCATATTCTAGTTCAGTGCAGTGCTCATTTGGGATGGGATCGCCTTCCTCACATTCTATTCCTAAATTCGGTTGAGGTTCAAATAAACTAACCTTTACCTCATCATTGAAATCCTGTGTGTCATGTAAGGAATGTGTATCATCATCACTATATTTAAAAGACACCCATATATCTTCACCATTCCTTTGAACAGTCATCGAGATCTTCTCATCAGGAGATTGAACTGCATGCTCATTAATGGAATCCAACTCCTCATTCCAAATTCCAGATTCCTTCAAAAGTGAGTGAGGATCACTTTCCTCGCATTGTATTTTTGGATTGGGTTGTGGTTGGGATGAGAAAGCTTCCTCTATCCTTTAGAGGCGCAAAGTGAGTGTTTCCATTGCTTTTCTAATTTTCGCAAGACAGGCCATGTCATGTTGAAGTGAATCCTCTTGGGTCGTTTCTGGTTGGATTTCAAAGGTATGAGATCCAAGAGAATAATCATTATAACATGTTGATGGTTCATTTACCCAATTTTGATGTTCCCACCGGTTATAGTCATACTGATCATAGGTGGGAGAATCTGCTGGTTGGTAATACTTATTATCACTCATGATATAATCACGCATGGTTTTCTTTTTATCAGATGGGTAATAATAATTCTCACAACCATAATTATGATAACCCCAACACTCACATACTGTTTTGTTAATCTGTGGGGTGTAATTGTTCTCCTGCATATACTTACGTAAGGACTTCTTAGCCGGTGGATCTTTATATTCAGATCGGTTCTCACTAATAGTTTCAGAAAAGTTTTGAGATATTGGTTGATTTATATCTTCATCATCCCAAAATAGGTTATTCTTCTCAACATACTGACGTTCCCACTCGTGCATATACATGATGAAACCCTTAATCTGAATTTAATCCTAAGAAAAATAGAAGAAAAGATCTTACAGCAATGTGGAAAGTAAGAGGAGGAAAAGTTAGAAAGAAGCTACCAAATGAGAAGTTCCTATGTTAAGATCATGAAAAGGAAAAAGAAAAGAGATTAGTTTCTAAAATACAAAGTCTAAAGTTAGAAAGTTCCTATAATTGAAATAGAATGTTAGTTTCTAAAAAGGAAAGAATTTCTAAAATTAAAAGAGAGCCTAGAATTAGAAAGTTTCTAAAAATAAACTAATTCTTAAAAGTAGACGAATACTACAATTATAAAATTTCAAAAATTCAAACCCTAATTCTAAAAAAATAGAGGAATTAGAAAGGGATTACCAATTTAGAAGTTTATGTCAGGATCCTACAAAACAGAAAAACAAGTTGGTTCTAGAAATCAAATAGAAATAAAAATCTAAGACTAAAGTTAGTAAAATCCTAATCTTAAACTAATTCTAAAACTAGTTAATTTCAGAAAAACATAACCGTCAATCCCCGGCAACGGCGCCAAAAACTTGTTCACTCCCCAAGTATAGGGTTGTGATGTAGTAATAAACTCGGTGAGACCGAAGTCGAATCCCAAGGGACTGAAACCTGTACGTTATCTGAAACTAAATAGAACTAGAATTAGACTAAAATGTAATCTAAATTAAGTAGAATTGAAGGAATAATGGTGAAATATTAATTAAAACTTTAAGGAATTTAGGGAAAGGAAACTAGGGGTTCAGAGGATCCACTTGTAGAGATCAAGAAAATCTTATGCCTGCATCAAAAACTCAACTGGACTTAGGGTGCATCTTCATCCAGTTGAAGGGTGTAACCATGAAGATCAAAACTGAACTTCCTTTGATCTAATTTTCAATGGATGAAAGGTATATGAATTAGAATGGATTCCATCACCAAACCATGCCCAGGAGACAAAGTAAACAACAGAATTAAACTAATTACCAACCTATCAATAATGTATGAAGGTTAGGAAGGGTACCGTCATCCGACCATGCCCAGGAGACGATGGTGAACAATAGGGCTTCCTGGCGTCATACATATAAAAGGAAAGGAACATACTGAAAGTCATCGCAGACCCATTGTAATTTTAATCACAACAAACCATTAAAAACTAAAAAAAAAAACATTCCCTTAATTAAAAACAAAATCAACATCAATTCAGTCTAAACAAAAGACATAGCAAAAGTCTCCCATCACGCTACAGGCTTCACCTCTTAGCCCTAGCTAAGAGGTTCAGCCCAACATAATTAGGCTACCCTTAAAAGAAAGAAAAAATAAAACAAAAATAAAAGAGACTACTTGGTGCCGATGATGCCTCCACGGCTGCCCGTCCTCGTCCCCCGTCCAGGATGATCCCCCACTGCGCCTCTCTCTCTACCTCTTTATAGCAGTAAGGACGGTGGCTGGGTTGGTGGAGTGCGTAATAAGCAACTCTGTTTACGCAGGAATTTTGCTTACGACACTCCCTTCTTGTGTGATGATTGGCAAGCCCATAATTAATGCTCTAGAATAAAAATTCACTCCGTTCATTGGATTATACTCGAAAAACCAATTGAAAATGGCTAGGTTTTTTATAGATTAGGTGTGGCCCACATTATTTTCTGTTCTGTCGTCCGTCCTATGTTTGGACGGATAGGAACCCATCCTCGCTGTCGCATCTTATTTCGTCACCTAGGCTTGGGAAAGATAAACCACGTGAGTCACATGGACGATCTGGATCAGTGATCAGACTGATGGGCAGGGCCCATTGGAAAAACCCAGTGGATAGCACTTCCGTCACTGGACGTTTCGCATGGCTCTATTTGGACAGTTTACAAAAAATAAGTGGAGCCCACTTCTGATGGCATTTTCGAAGATCTACTCCGCTCATCATTTTTTTAATAAAGTATAGCCTATGGGTCAAAGTATGAAGTAGATCCAAACTCTAGGTGGGCCAAACCATCAACCTATGATGAGTCAATACCGAACGTTGAAGTAAACCTCTAGCTTACGTGCATGCATATAGAGTTTTGGTTATTTACAAATTTGTCACTCTCCCTTTTAGAAACGTCTATCATTCGTTTCTCCCTACTGTACCATCCAAAAGAAGTGAAATTTGACGGGTATGCACCGTTTTTCATGCTCTTTCCATCGATTCAGTTTGGGTCCTGATCTCCCAAGGATGTCCAAGATGCTTTCTTAATGGTTATTGTCTGATCTTATCCATCGGGTCACTTACACACTGACCCAAGGGCTGAATTTTGACATGTACGGTTAATTTGTGGTCCCTTGGCCATGTATGAAGTTTCGAGTCGAACGGATGGTGGGAACCCCGTGATCTTGCATTCTGGACCAATTTTGGACTACTTGAGCTTCAGTTTCCTGATTTTCTCGGATTTCTGGCGTGTAAATCTGTCGATCTCAGTCCCTTGTAGTCCCGTCCATTGCCTTGGTAATTTCTGAGTGCTAAATCCATGCTTTTAACATCCTTTTTGGTCCAGGCTTGTAAATACACCTTGCACCAAAAATAAGATTAAAGTAGGACGTTAAGCATCATCATGTACATAAAATCAGATAATAATTAGGGTATAATATGCAATATTTGACCCTCAACAACGGTGGAATAGAACACATGCATCGCAGTATGCACCACCTTCCAGTCCTCTGGACAGTGGATGCAAAATAGATGGGCGGCATTTATAAGCACATGCATGTGGAGTCCACACATGCGTGGGTCCCACAGCTGCTCTGCAGCATGGATAAGTCACATATATCATGGGGTCCACAGGACCTGCGGTTGCAATACAACAGCAATAAGCTGGTGTGAACGAACCAACCAATCCATTTCTCATCAAGGGGGGTCCCACGTGGGGCCCCCATGATATAATATTAAATCATATATATAGATATAATGCAACATACTATATCACGTGAGGCCATGTACGGACGGTCTAGATAGACCACAAACATCAAGGTGGCCCCACATCAATGGTGAAGAAACGTACAATGGCTATTTAACTGTGCAGGTACGTCAGCCAATCCACTTCCAAAAAGGTGGGTCCCACGTGGGGCCCACCATAACGTTTATTCTCCATCCGATCCGTTCATAAGGTCATAGACACCTGAATCAAGGGGAAAAATAAATTTCATGTAGATCCAAAACTTCTGTTACCCAAATAGGGTTTCAATGGTAGACGTTCAATCCCACTGCTTCTTGTGACGTGGGCCACCTGAGCTTTGTATATGGCGGATCTTTGGGGTGGCCCATAGCCAGGAGGGGGGCCACCGAGTGCACAGTGTTGATGACGGCACACAAAATGGTGGGGCCACGGTTAGGACCCACTGCCCATGTCCAGCGCAGCAGGACGTGCTGTGCGTCCTCTGGACGGTCAGAGGCAGCGGCGCCTGCTGCTGCTCTCTCTCTCTCTCCCCTTTTTTTTATTTTGGGTTTCTCTGGGGTTTTTCCTAGGTGGGGCCCACATCTGAAAAATCCAACCCACCCATTATATTATACAGCTCATAACAAATCCAACGAGTCTAATATAGAGCATATTTTGATATATAGAAGCATCAGGGTGGATTTCAACGGTAGAAAATATTGTTTTCCATGCTACGGGCCGCCAGATAGTCGGATTACCTTCATTTCCTGGTTCAACGCCTAAAATAGGTTGGGAAATAGGATGGATGGCGTGGATTTAATTCATGTATCAAGGTGGGGCCTACACAAGTGGTCCACCCAAGTTTAAATCAAATATATACACATATATTATTATTATTATTATTATTATTTGTGTCTTTGTTACTGGTAGTACACCCACTGCCTGTTAACGCCCATTGAACACGTCCAGCGTCCAGGGACGCTGGACAGACAAGGTATTCATTTTATCAAGGTGGTCCCACATGTGGGGACCACCGTTGGTGGGTCCCACGTGGACGTGGCCCACTTGATCAATTCTCTTTGTGTTTTCCCATCACTGTTAAGTAGAGCCCACATGGCTTGGACGGCCATGGGGTCCATTTGATAGACGGCTTGGACATCACATACATCAAGGTGGGGTACATCCGGGTGGGCCACACGGCCACATCATCACACCAACATATTGAAAGAGAGAGGGAGAGAGAGAGAAAGAGAGAGAGAGAGGCACCCACATTAGATCTTGGACTTCTTTCTTCCGCCAACGCGATCTAGAGCTCCAAAGGACGAACTTCAACGGTTGAGATTATTTTTGGAGGGTGGGGATGAGAGATAGGAAGGTGGGTCACACCAAGTTTTTTCTCATGGAGGTAGACGTTGGCTCTCATGGGTTGCTTAAAATGGAGTGAAGTGAGAGAGAGAGGTGATGTAAAGGAGTGATGGGAGAGAGAGATGGTGAGGTGATGGAAATTAATAAGTTTGACTTATGGAAAAAAGGGAAGGGGTGGTTGCTTGTAAGGAGTTAGGGCTAGGGGTAGGGTAGGGTGATGTCACCCCTAGGGTGACATCATAGTAATTATTTTTCTGGGGAAGTACAACAACATGGATAGGTGGGTCCCACGATCAAGCGATCAACGGCCTAGATAATGCACGGGCCGGATCTCATAATCTGAGCGTCGCATTGACGCACAAGACGCGCCGCGGGGCGCGGTCGCAATGACATAGGTCTCGTTTTGAGTCGGCTCGGGTTTACAGGATGTGACTCAAGAGCGTGCGCCAATGCTATCTACGCGTCACAGGTCGTCGGAATTCGACTGGGAGGACCGCAGAAGTTTATGGTACGGGCTAGGATACAGGTCTTACATAATCTGAGCATGTTAAATTTTGGGTAAGAAATGACCTTACTGGGCTGTTATGCTCACTCTACTATAAAAATGCACAAGTGCAGAGCTGGAATACTATGAGCAGGCGAGCCTCTACTATTAGTTTTATTTTCTAAAAAATTAGGTTTAGTTTTAATTCAATTCAATTATTATTATTATTATTTAGGTTTAGTTTATGTTCTAAATTTCGATGTAAAAAATGAAAAACTATCAAGAGAATTGTATTTAATAAATATTTTAGCAGTATTTTCTTTTTAGATGATGTTGAATATCTATTAAATTTGATTGAATTATGTGAATTATAATAAATATCAATATATTCAAACTCACGAACCTGGGATTCGGGAGATTCGGGTCCCGAATACCCTATTCGGGTATCCGAATGTTGGGCCATGATATACCCACCGTTATAACCTTTTAAAGGCCCACCATGATGTTTATTTTCCATCCAACTTGTTCATAGGGTCACATAAACCATGATGAAGTGCGAAAACAAAGATTAGCTTGATCCAAAACTTCCTTTGCCCCATGAAGTTTTCAATGATAAGCACTTAATCCCCATTGTGTGGTCCACTTAAGCCTTGGATTTGCCTCATTTTTTGACCTATAACCTAAATTTATGTGACAAAATAGATGAACTGTATAGATAAACTCCGCAAGTCAGAGCGGACCTTCAAAGCCCGTGCAATGCCAAGCTAAGGACAAATGGAGGCAGTACCCAATCCACGTCCATTGTAAAGTGCTTAACAATTAATAATTGTAACACTTAAGTTATAAGTTACAAGTTACAAGTAGAGATCTTAAATATAGACGGTCACACATGTGGCATGGTTGATACATGTAATGCATGTGCACCAAACATGGTATTCCCGCATACATTGAAATAAGGACAAACCTTCTTCACATGCATCATACCTTTGTCTACCAAAGACATTTGCTAGATGGCCAAGCAAGCTAAAATAGGGTGTTGATTCACACATGGGCCGGACCTTTTTTGTCTCCTCTCTTGTTTGTGGCACTTTTTCGTGTCTTAAGAACGGACATGGCACCTGTGCACGATGGTCTTAAGTTCTGAAACATGCATCCAACCAACTGGCAAGTGGACCTTTTTCTACCGGATCTGAGCCGCCGCTGACTTCTGTAGAAGGGTTAAGTTAATTCAAATATGGGATTTTTTTAATTTTATTTTTACTGTGGGTCAATCATGATTTGAGCCATCAAATGAACGGTTTAGATCCCCTCAGCTCAAGTCATGTCCAAAATTTCTACGGTATTCAGTGTTGAGGATCAAATCCCTAGTCTGTAGCATCTTATGTTTCAACGTACATCTCTATTGCACATCTGCCACGTGTGTGAAGTTTTTGGAGCTGTGATTTTGGGCCACTAGATGAATGGTCCATACCCAAAAGTCGCCCTCTGATCAGTGGCCTGGAAATAGGGGCAGTTTTCTCAAAACAAATTAGAACCGTCCATTCCTTTTTTTATTTTAATTTTTATTTTTGGCCTACCATTCAGTGGCCCATCAAATTCATGGTGGGGATGCCATTTCCTTGAACTTGCGTGATGAAGGTGATCAATCGATGACGCTATACATCAAGGGGAATAATCACATATGTTCGAGCTATGTGGGGCCTACCTGTGATGTGAATGCAGAATCCAAACCGTGCATCCCGTGTGCCTCCTCATTTTCATTATACGTCCAGAGAATCAGTCTGATCTAAAACTCAGATGGGCCACCACAGGGAGAAATGCATTATCATGCCTAAAACCTATCTTCACTTGTTGTGGCCCATCTAAGTCTTGGAATTTCTTGATTTTTGGTATATCTCTTCATCCTGGTGTGCTGCACCGAATGAATGGGTAGGATGACTAACAAATAACATGGCCGAGATCTAGGGTGGGCATCCCCCTCCTCAATGTCTTCACTTTTTCTCTTGTAGTGTGGCCCACTTAATTTATAAATCAGGCTGTATTTTGGTATAGAGACCTTTGGGGGAAGAATGAACATAATAGACGGCTTCGATGGCACTACCACATTATGATGGGCCCACACTCGAACAGTTTTATCTTTTATGTGATCATTTCGCATACAAGAAAATATCAAGGATCACCTGATCCGTCAATTCACATCAGCCAATGAATCCGTATGATGATAAGGACCTTGGCTTGGGTGTGCCTGAGAAGATGGCCCACCACAAGGTATCGTGCCTGGTCTAACCACTTACAAGAGATGGTGAAGATGGCCCATCACGGAAAGCCATGGACCACTGACCACACCACTTACAAGACGTACACCACAAGGCTTAAAAGGCCCTAAAAGTCCTCTTCTTTATTTGATAGATTAGGGTGCTTTTTGCGCGTGTAGGTCCGCAGTCACGACGTGAAAAGGATAAGAAATTACAAAAGAATTGTAAGTGCACTTGCCTCACACGTGTGAATGTAGGAAATGTGTGTTGAGTCCGACCCGTTCATCAGTTGATGCTCGCCTCGTAAATTCAATGTCAAAATCACACAGGTACGGTCATAATAATTTGGGCTGCCTGTTTAAAGAAAATGACAGCCGTTAAGATGCATTGGCCAATGGTCTAAATTTTGCTACATTTGTGGCCGACATGATTGTTTAATCTATCTGATTTTGAGATAAGACATCAACATAATGGGGATCATCTGATGAGTGGTTGTGATGTTAAACACGTGTGCAGTATTGAATGGGAAAAGCTTAAGCTTATACCCTAATACGCGGCCATTGCCAGTGACCGTGCCTGGGGCTGTGTGGCTCCACAGATGGTCGTGACAAATCGACTCTATCCATCTATTTTGAAAGACCACGATAAGACAGTATTCTAAAAATCAGTTAGATCCAAAACTCACGTGGCCCACACCAACGAAACAGTGGGAACAGCAACGTCCACCGTTGAAACCTTCTTGGAGCTGACCATGATGTTTATATGCCATCCAAACCGTTCATAGAGTTATTACCACTCAGATAAACTGTACATCCTGATACAAGACTTCTGTCACCACCAGGCCTTCAGTCCCCACTGTTTTGTATGGTATGGCCCACGTAAGTTTTGGATCTACCTGTTTTAGAATCATGTCGTACTGTGATATTCAAAACAGATGGACGGAGCGGATTTGTCACGGACATCTCTATATGCTCCACACAGCTCTCTGTGCCCAGGATCACGGGCTATCCGCTCCCATTAAATACACGCGGCTCTCTATACCTAACACCTAACCGCTCATTCGATTGGTCGTATGTGAGCCATTGAAAATTTTATTCAATACGATCTACGGTCCGCATTTAACTATACATCACAGCCGCAAGAATGGCCCACCTAACTTTGGGTCCTTTTGATAAGCAGTAATTCTTGTGAAAATAAAAGAATTCTTATTTATTTCATTGAGAAATATATTTTAAAGGATTCGTGGGATGGTTGGTTTTGAGTTAGGTAAAAATGAAATAAGAAAAAACAACAATGATAACACTTTTGCTTTATTTTTCCGTGATTGCAACCGAGTGAGATTCGCACATCAACGTTATGTGGGCCCCACCATGATATATGTCTTATATCCAACTGCCCATCTACTTTTTTAGATCATTTTAGGACATGATCTAAAAAATGAGGCATATCCAAATCACAAGTAGATCATACCACAAAAAGTAATGGGGATTGAACGCTTACCATTGAAAACTTTTCAGAGGCCACGGAAGTTTTAGATGTGTTTTCGCTTCATCGAGATTTATTTGACCTCATGAGCGAATTGGATGGCAAATAAACATCATGGTGCACCCTAAGAAGGTTTCAATGGTGCACCCTCAGAAGGTTTCAAATGTGAGTGTAGTTGTCTCCATTGCTTTCTGTGGTGTGGTTCACTAAAAGTTTTAGTCTATCTCATTTTTTGAGATCATGCATAGTATGATCCGGCAAGGTGGATGGACGGTATGGATATAAAACATAGAACTTTGCCACGTAAACATACCACTGAGATGGGCACACCATGCAATCCTCCGGATTCAGCCATTAAAGTGGCCCTAAGTTTTTTAACATGCCTAATCTAAATTAGGCCCTATAACATGGATGATCATGCTCTCACTCGGACCATTTGAATGTGTGGGTCCATATGGGTTGACCTTTGCAAAAACAAAAAACTCCTAAAATAACTTGCCATCATTTGGGTTGTTGTTTGTATGCAAATCAATTAGCAAGGATTGGACTTTGGACCCCCTTTTTTCTATCCAACAATTTCGATGTGGGGTCCATGTTTATCTTTAAGAAATGATCTAGTGGACTAAGTTGAATCACCTTGTTGGTTTTGGCCTTGTTGCCATCCATGACATCTATCTAGACCGTCCATTAGGTCCAGCCCTCTCTTCTTTTGCTCCCTTGGAAAAATCATAATGATCATATGATCTAAATTGTCCACTTTATGGCACGAAAAAATCAACCGTAAGGATCATTCACTGATGATAACTCCAATTGATTTGTCTTATTGCTCAATTTCCTTTTTAGAAATTGATTTGATTGGGCATTGGATGCCCTACAAAAGTGACTAAGTCATGCATACAACTATGATAACGATTTGATTTCTACTAGTAAATATATTGAAAATGGAATAATCTAATAGTCTACAACTCAACCACCATGAAAATGAAAGACCATTTTCAACCCTCAAATCCAATGGAGTGGACGGTCAATAGACGGAGATAGACCGTAATCGACTGATGACGTGTGTTTGAAAAATCCTTTCGAGGAGAACTTAGTGTAGGTGTAGCTAAGTGGGTGTGGGTATGGGGTTGGGTTTTTTAGCCTGTTAATAGTTGTGTTGGGTGCGGCGTACTCCACATGCTCTAACCCCATTCAAACTCATTTATGTATTACATACATTCATGGCTGTGGATATACATATTACACAAGTATTTACTGCCACACCACCACATGTATGGTTGATGTAGATTATGCAACCATATGTATTCATCATAAATAATTACAGGTAAGTTTTAGTAGGTAAAATGTATTCCATTTATGGGTGGTTGGTGAAATGTGTTGGGTGAATCATTAAAAATATGGTCCTCATGGACTGTGCCATGTGGGTTTTATTATGGATGGTGAATATATCTAAAATTACATTGACAGGTCTTTAGGGGTTGTTGGATGGGAGTAAATGGATGCGAAATAAGAGTAAATGCACGGATTTGGAAGTAAAAGGGGGTGAAATGCCTTCTTAGCTTCCTTGAAGAGTTGGACGACGATCGACATGACTACACAAAGGTGCCGGCCACACGCAAATCTTTTATATAAGTAGCATACTGTTGATACTGGAAGACAATTCAATTATCGATTATGTCACTAAAATTATGCTAACAAAATGATCTAAACTGTCTAAAGGTTGATTATCTAAATGGATGGTAAAAATTCGTTAGCAAGTTGCCTATTTGTGATCCTTCTGTTTGTGGCCCAATCGAGGCTCAAAATTTCCTCATTTTTAGCTAAATTATATATTTCAATGGGTTTATTACAATTGTTCTGTTAAATGTCACATATATACACTATTTTGAGATATTAAAGTTAATTTGGGATATCATATATATTCCCATGATTATATTGAAAAATTCTAATGCATTTCAAATCCTCCAATTTCTTCGCATCAAACAAAAGATTTGATTTTTTAATGTATTTTATTTACTCCCATCCAAACATAACTAACTCATTTATTCCCAATTCAGTTACCTCCCATTCCATTTCCTATTTACCTTCGCTTACAAGGTTCCAAACAAGTTATATACACATTAATTTGATTGTCATATACAAGATAAATGTACGTTGCTCATCAAGTGAGTCAAATGAATTTTTTAAAAATTTAAAAAAAATAAAAATTACAAGAATAAACGGGTACCCAATATCCTAATAGGCAAATGAGTATTCCAATACCCTATGGGTAAGGCTATTAATACTAATTTTAAGCTAAACATGGGTATGGCATTGAGTATGGGTGCAATACCCATTTGTGAGTACAGATATGAATACTAGTGCGTGTAGACCAGATTTGGCCCATTGACACCCTTACTCCCATAAGATTGTTAGGTTGTAATATTTGCAATGCGACGAATATTTTTCACAATTTTGAAGCCTGTTGATAATTTTTGAAATATAAGCTCTCCTCTTCTTCTTCCCTTTTTTTTTTTTTGTGATTTTATCGTGCAATAATATCCTTGTACTAACTCGAAAATTATTTTAAAATTTAACTAATTAGAAATTATATTTTTTAAAATTAAAACTATTTATTAATTTATAATGAATGTTTTTTATTTTTGAATTTTAGCAAGATTTCTAATAATATCTCTGGAAAAAACTTAAGAAGAGAATGCGATCTATCATTGTTGATAATATGGCTCATATGGGAATCTTACTCCATCCGTAATGTGGGGCCATCTAGATGGACACCCGTGTCCAACATATTTCAATGTCAAAATGGAAATTGGGTAGATGCTAATAGTTGAGTGTAAGTTTAAATAGCTAGTGCTTTTCAAAGTTTATGAAATATCAGCAAAGATCACTCCTTTCCATAGAATTTAGAGCAATAGGAACTTAGTACACATGTATGCTCTGTTTCAATCCCGATTGTTCATATAGTCCAGCCTACTATGGATGAAAAATGGTTCAAGATGCTCATTAATAGGATGATATTAGCTGTCTGAGTAGTAATCTTCTAGGTAGTGATAACGGAACATGGGCCATTTATAATAAGGTCCACTAGATGGATAGTCCTGATTGAGTTTTCACTCCACAATGTGCACTATGTATGGATGAATCTATCGTATTATTGCTCATCTACTATTATGGTGTCTGTCACGCCCCGAAAATCGGATACAGAGTATGCATCGTCGAACCTGAGTTACGGTTTATAACTCGTATACCAAGTATACATAATTCCACTTACCACACAGTTGATAATGGGCGTCATGTAATGTATTCTAAGTTCTTACCATTATTAAACATTCAAACATCCACGCAAACTATATGAACTCACTCTTTTCCATTATTACAATCATCACATTTTCAAATAACATTATCAAATATGAAATTCAATTGTCTATTTATTTGGGATTTTATTCAACTAACATATATATCAAGTACTGTTCAATAAAAGTATAATTATAAACAATCTAGACTTAATCTAAGCATTAATAACTATAATAAATGGAAATAAATCTTATATAAATCAGCTACATAAACAAATCGTCTATCCCATATGGCAAGTTCATCCTTTGCCAAATACGGCAATTAGTCCTGGATTTCATTTGCTAACCCAGCCTCATTATCTAGCACTTGATTTGGTTTACTAGTCTCGTTCGTCTCTGTAAAATTGTTGATCTACAACATTTGCTGACCAGGCTAGTGAGTGAACCTAGCATGGTTCATATGTATCATAATATAAGATAGAATAAGCAAATAAAATGGTATGTATGCAAACGTGAGTATTGATGCTGAGATGTCATGAGATGCATGTCAAGTGGGATGATCGTCCACTTGCTTGGGTTGGATATTCCTCTACCTGAATTTATACTCTTCAAACATCCATCATAAGTAGGCATGAGCAATCAGTACCCATCAGACATCCACCTAGTTAGGCATGGGCAATGTATACATCTACTCAATGAGTAGGCTTCCACTAACCTGGGCATCTGACAACGAATCTACTAGAAACAACCATTCGAGGGGATCCCTCAGGAATCGAGGCACAAGATGTGCATGCAGTCATCTAGAGCGTGCCTCTAGGAATCGGCATAAGAATGCCATAGATGCATGTAGTGTATGCTTAATGTCTATGCATCAATAAGTGTAGTCAATAAATACTTCTCTCTCTGAGAGAAAACAATGGGTTCATGATATCAATGTTTAACATGTTTAAATATTCAATATGCATAAGAAATATTTCATAACATGTATCATAAAATAAGGATCATAAGTACGATAATTCTATCAGCCATAACAATCATACCAATCATAACAATCATATCATCTATCTTAATTGTGCAGGTATGAGACACGCTGGGATTCACTCACCTATTCATAATAAAGTTGAATTTGTCGAATAGTTAGACACTTTGGAATCTAGAATTTGAATCCTTATTAAGATTAAAGCTGGGCACGGGATGACTCGACTCGCCTAACTCAACTCGTCCAACTCGTTCAAACCCGTCTCAACCTGAACCAAATGGGTGAGTCGGTCTAAACCGAGTAGGCTTCGCCCAATCCGAATTCAAACAGAGTCAAGTTCGAGTTACCTAGTAACTCGATCTGAAACCGACTCGAATTGGATTCTGGTATATATATAATAAAAAAATCCTAATTTTTAAGTATATATAACCCTATACGCCGCACCCAACCCTTTCCCGATCCTAAACCCTCTCTCCCTCCCTCATCTTCCTCTTCTTCGAAGCCCGACAACCACCCATCACAACCCTCTTCTTCTCTCCCCTCCCTCCCTCCTCTTCCAAGCCTGACAACCACTCACCACTATCGCCACCCTCCTCCTCCTCCCCCTGCTCTCTCTCTCCTCTCTACTCCCTCCCTCCTCTTTTCAGCCCGGCAGCCACCCATCACCACCCTCCTCTCACTCCTCTCCACTCCTCCCTCCCTCATCTCTCAATCTGAATCGGTGCCAACTCGAACTGACTCAGTACTTTTGATCGAGTCAGACTCATTCCGGATTTGTCAGGCTAGACCCGAATTTGGATTGGTTCAGGCTGTTGGACTCGGTACCGAGTCGAGCTGAGTTTGGGTCTGGCTTATTTCAAAATCGGATTGAGTCAGGTCAGTCCCAACTCGGTTTGACTCGACTCGATGCCCAACTCTAATTAAGATGATTTAATAATTCATAAAATTCAATTAAGTTATCCCATCGAGTAGGATCCACCTTTGATCAAACCAAAATGACCCACTATTACTCTTTTAAACTAAGTTTAAAAACTAAAAAGAAAACAATCAATCAATCGAGCCCAACTCTAATTAAGATGATTTAATAATTCATAAAATTCAATTAAGTTATCCCATCGAGTAGGATCCACCTTTGATCAAACCAAAATGACCCACTATTACTCTTTTAAACTAAGTTTAAAAACTAAAAAGAAAACAATCAATCAATCGAGCCAGCTCAATGGCCCTCGATCAATCTTCCAATCAATCGATTATAAATCGATAAAAATCTGGATTTAACATTTCAAGTCTTTGGACAAATTTAGCCACCTTTGATTGATCGAACCTACCCGTCAATCGATCAAAACATGTCAGATTTAATATAATTTAGTTGCTGGATAGATTTGGTCATTCTCAATTGTTACCATCGATCAATCGAGACTACTTAAGGAGACCCTCGATCGATCAAACTTGGACTTCGATCAATCAAACCACGATATGAATTTTCGACTTGGACTGTAACACCCCATACTTTCGATGCTCGGGTGTTACCATAAAACCCAGTATGAACACATTTAAGCAAATAAGTTTGGCCTAAGTTGAGCATTTCTCCCATTCATCAAACCGTAAATCGAATTAGTGTTCAAGACATCATATCGTAATATGAGAGATGTTGACCCTAGATTAGCTTATATCATAACAACCTACTCTGCATCGTGCTATTAAAATCACACATCGCAATGCTGGGACCCAGCTTAGAGTCCATCGGGTCCACAACACTCGGATTAATGATTTGTCATCTGGTTTGACCATCGGGTCCACAACACTCAGATTAATGAATTACCATCTGGTTTGACCATCGGGCCACCATTGGGGTCCAACTAGGCAAAATCTAAGGTCTTTATAACCACTGATTACTAGGCTAAACTTGAATTGACCCGTAGATCAGTAAATATCCCCAAATGGATCCCCCAAGTCGAAGTATGCGGCTTGCCGGACCCTTAAACTAACCGATCAACGGTCAGAAATCCCTGACGATGGCCTCTTGGAGGGATGGGCAGAGCAGATTAGACAAATATACCACTGTGGACCCCACGACAGGTTGTGTGTGCACCACGTGAGCGTGCACTTGTTGTGCGCCGAACAAAGGATCGGGTCAAACGCTGTTTGACCCGAAACCTTTCAAAAAAGAGAAATTCTCTCTTCGTCCATTTTTCCCGCCAATGGACAGTTTGAACGAGCGACACAGTGGCCCACCACCGTACCACTTCACCCAGATTGGGACCGTTCATCTGGGTGGTCTTAGCTGGACGACCAAAACCAGGTTTTACTTCCACAGTCATGCATGCCCACGTACACAAACACGAGCTCCAACAGTATAGGAACACACACGATTGCTTCAAGACAGGTTTTTTGCCACGCTGGAGATCCGCGTGCGCCTTCTCTTATAGATCTTAGCTCTCCATCCAGAGTAAATCCCAGCCTTTCTTTCGGCGCCGAGAAAGGAGAGACATCCTGCTAATATCAAAAGGAGGTCGGTTGTTTTCCTTTTCGGAAAACCATGGTGGCTCAATCCGAGCCTTCTACCTAAGCTCCAGGGGCAATCCTGAGCATCCGCACTAGGCAGCAACAGCTTCCCTGAAAAATCGCCAGTCCACACCAGAAGAGAGCCGCGGTGGGGAAAATACCGCGAGATGTTTGGGTGGCGATTAGGGGTGAGATTAGTGGAAACCCACCACGATGCGGTGGACCCCACTTTCAGATCAAAGGTGCTCATTCGGTGGGCCATGATGATGTGAAACCTTCCCCACTGATGGATCACTTCCATCCAAGACAAGAAGAGAGAGAGAGAGAGAGAGAGATCCCAAAACGGAGCCGCGAATCTAGACCGTCCGTTGGGAGGATAAGTGCGGCTGTAGGATAATCCTAGCCTTATAAATAGGGCCCTATCTCCTCAAGATTCTCACCAAGAAACTCGGAGAGAGAGAGAGAAGGAGAAGCCGAGTGCAGGTGAAACCCGGTGCCGCACTACGCCAAGTCAACCGTCCAAATCGAATCGAGCTGGATCAGTGCAGCCCATAGACACCACTGTGAAAGAGAAAATCAGAGAGAGACACATAGAGAGATTGAGAGAAAAGAGAAGGGAAGGAAGAGAGTGAGGCTGAGGCAGGCGCTGAACTTGGTGCTGCACTGCACCAAGTCGACTGTTCAAACCAGAACGAGTTGGGTCAGTGCAGGCTGGAAATAACTTCGTAGGAAAGAGAGTAATGAGGAGGAAGAAGAATCGGAGGAGAAACGGGAGGGCACATAGGAGAGAAAGAAGGGAGAGAAAAAGGGTAAGGGCGGGCTGTTTAACTCCCCTTCCAACCAGCGATGATCCTAGACCAAGTCCGATTTGGTCTAAACGAGTCCTAACTCGTTCTGGTCGGACTTAACTCCGTTCAGACGTTGCTGAGTTGAGCAGCTCCCCCTCGCCCCATGCTGGAAAGACCCCAGGTCAGGTTAGCTCCATTCACATCCAGACAAAGGTGGGACGTGCTATTAAAACTGACCGAGTTGATTCATCTCGAGTTGCATAGGCTGACCTAGGGTTTCGGTCATTTCAGCGGCATATTCTACCATTAACATGACCCTACGTAGCTCTTTCGACCAAATCTTAAGTCTATCAACCACCGCTAAAAAGAAGGAAGAAGGCTAGGGGCTTGGTTCGATCCCAGCCGAGTCGACTCAGTCAGATTGACTCGATTACGCCAGCCCGGCCCAACTCGGGTTTCAGCAACACCTTCGGCAGTAAGGACCCGACTTCTCAGCCCCTAACCTGAGTTAAATTTTCAGGTAGACCTCCTTATAAGGCTATTTGTTCCACTTGTGAATCCATGACATAACAAGTAGGACTAATCTGACTGGGTTCATATGGACAGCAGCATTGAGGAGGTATGACAAGCTAAATCTCTAGACAAGTGTGGTCAAATCCATCATCTCTTTATAACAGCCTTGAATACAGTGAGTTATCTTTTCAAAAATACCCCACCACTTAAGGATTTTCAAGTTTAAATCGGTTGCCTAAGACATAATTGTGTCTTTATCTAGACAAGCAATACCCTTTCTAAGCAGATTTAAATCAATCACCTCACTCCAAACATAGGGAGAGCAGATAGGGCTCAACCTTAAGAAGCACACACACTAAATAACACCGTTGAGAGCAACAACTCCCAAGGTGATGAATCTTTCCCCTTAAGCTTTCCTCTTCCTTGTTAGTTTGAGTAATAGTTTATTTTATTTCAACTAATAATTGATATCTCTAATTCATGATAACTTGTGTTAGATATTGAATCTGATTATCAACCATATGTTCAACACTTAGTTCGTATGAATATCAATTTGTTGTACTTGTGTATCTTTCATGTTTATGGATTATTTATGGATTGCTTGTGGAACTTGAACTGCTACATATATCAGTGGAAAAACCCCACTTATATATGTACATCCAGAATTGGGATGTAACTTGATTGATTGTGATTGTAATGGACCCTCACCTGTGGCTACTTTGATTGGTGGATTAAATGAAACATTGATGTGGGCTTATCATCCATGGATTATTTTCTGATTTGGCCCTAATTATTGCATATTTTGCCCAAGGCGGCTTGATGTATTATTTTGTGTGACCATGTGATGGAAAGTCTCATTTGTTAGACTTTGATTGGCCACTGGTTGAGGAGGATGTCATTAAACATCCTTATGATGGAGTCTCATGAGCTGGAGATGGTGGAATGGGACACTATGCCTGAGCTATCGGCCTATGCTGGGTGAGGAGCCCCTCATAGTGACCTTTGAGCTTTTCTAAATCGGTTGTTTGTAAATTGGAATAATAATGGCTGGGATTAATCATGCATTCATGACACTTGCATTTTGAATGGACTAACTGTTTGAAAGGTCCATTCTCTTACTAGGGATGAGCCGACTGTTTGAAAGGCCCATCCCTATGCTTGAATGAGCCGACTGTTTGAAAGGCCCATTCTTGCTTAAGTGAGCCGACTGTTTAAAAGGCTTACTATTTTACTTAATAAGGTCGACTGCTTGAAAGACCTGTTCCCCTACAAGTTGAATGAGCCGACTGTTTGAAAGGTCCATTCTCTTATTAAAAAGGAGGTTAACTATTTGAAAAGCCCACTTTCTTACTTGAGCGGGTCGACTGTTTGAAAGACCTGTTCCTTTGTAAGTTGAATGAGTCGACTGTTTGAAAGACTCATTCTCTTGCCTGAATGGACCGACTGTTTGAAAGGTCCATTCCGCTATTAGGGATGAGTTGACTGTTTGAAAGGCCCATCCTCAAGCATGAATGAGCTGACTGTTTGAAAGGCCCATTCATGTCTAAGCGAGCCGACTATTTGAAAGGCCCACTACTTTGCAAGTTGAATGAGCTGACTGTTTGAAAGACCCATTCTCTTGCATAAATGGACTGACTGTTTGAAAGGTCCATTCATTTGGCCAACTAGATGTGCATCTCCAGTTGATGTAGATTCATGCATTCATGCATTTAAACAAGATCGCATCATGAAATGTTTTATATGTTTTATTGTTTAAAAGTATACTTAACTAATGTGGCGCTGTGTAATCTTGATGGGAATTCACACTGAGCTGATCATTCATTCATCGAATATATAACCATATAAGTAGCACAGGTGATTTAAGTGATATTCATGATTAGATTGATGAGGAGCAGGGCACGAAGTCTGCTCAAGAGCTACTACGTGATTTTGCAGCTCAAGAATAATTGCAATGTATTCGGTTTCATATGTTTGACTATTTTATTTTGTAATTGTAGGTATTGAGACATTGGTTTGTATAAGCTCTATGAGCAACCACAGTAATAATTAGATTTGTGTATTTGAATTTCTTCTTATGCTTGAATTATTCTATCCCGTTAAACGGTTAACTCTGATAAAAAAAAAATTGAAATTTAACCATCTTTAAAGGTTAACACTCGGGTTTTCAGAAAACGAGTCGTGTACTCGGGTTTTGAAAATCGGAGCGTTACAGTTGCCGAACAAAAATCGACACGTTCGATCGATCAAACAACAGTTTCGATCGATCGACCGAAATCGGCTAGGTTTTCTTATAAAATTCAATTTTTTGAAAATCTTAGGATTTCTCCTCTACTACAAGAGAAATCGGTAGAAACTTACTGGCGGATGCTTGTCTTTCGCAGTGCCTCTCTCTCTCTCTCTCTCTCATGCTTTTAACTTAAGGATTTTCGGTAAGAATTTCCTTCAAACTTTCCCTTTTAATAGAAAAAGAGCCCTTGATCTGGAAGTTTCCACTAAGATTTTGTAGAATTTGGCAAAAATAAAACTCTCACGGTGTTTGGATTCAATCCCCTAACTTATCCTCCCACCAAGAGTACCATTATTTACAAAGTTCTTGGTTTTCGTTAATAACCACAAAATTAAATTATAAATTTGATTAGTGTAGTTCTCATGGATTTCAAAAAATTAGGGTTGTTATAATGTCTCCTCCTTTAACCGTAGTGCCTGGTTTTACTAAACATATATGGCATTTTTTTTTTGCCAAAATGTACATGATAATATTTCTTATTCTTTCCCTTTTTTAAGGTTGCTTTGGACCGTTAGGATACTTGAGATAGATTGGCCCATCTTTGTGTTGTATTGTTGTTCGTCCAATAGCCCGCAGGCTCATTACAATTAGTTTTTTTTTTTTTTTTTTCTCTCTCCCTCTTCATTTCCTTATAAATAAGACGAATGTAGAGAGATCGACGCACATTTTTTCCTCGACGACGTGGTATCAGAGTGCAGGAACACTAAACTCTCTTTCTCCAAAGTTAGAAGCAAATCGACCGGACTTTGGGTATCGAAATGGACTGGGTTGAATTAAGTCCAAGTCGACTCGGATAGGACGCATGAGACACAAATCATCTCTCCTGCCATGCCTTGCACTTCTAGCCACGATACTTTTGAGTTTCATTCATGGAATTTTCTAACCACGACGCTTTTGAGTTTCATTCATGCTATTTTCATGAACTTTGATTGAACGAGCAATGTCCACAACCATCTGTGCGGACTATAAGGTTTACATCCATTGAGTGTATAAAGCCAATGTGGGTAGAACATCTAAGCCACTGAAAAGACAGGCCCCACCATGACGATCATTGGAAAAAAAACAGATTCATTCATTCAGTGGCACACTTATAAATTGAGTAAAATTGAGTAAATCCGTAGGTTGAATATCATATGCACGGGTGGTAGACTCTCAAGAGTTTCAACACCTGATCAAGGGTTCCAGTATCCATAGGTGGTGAAATCCCACTACTGCGTGAGTGTGTGGGGGTGTGTATGCGTGTGTAAAAAAAAACAAAAAAAAAATATCATATCCACTGTCTTTGAATTAATTTTCACAGTGGGGCCCAATTAATGAATGGATTGGCCGATCTTTATGGTAAATAATCTTCAAGGTGGGGCATACTATTTAAGTAGTTTGTATGTCTTATATATTTAATTTACATAACAAAATAAAATTAAAAATAAAATTAAATTTACTTCTAAATATCCATGAATTAATATGGAGCATGATCGACATCATACATGTGAATACGTATGCAAGATCCAAGCCATCCATCGAGTGGGTCCCACTGTGATAATGAGATCTACTTGTCAAACCCCCCACAGTTTTGGGGGCTAAAACCTTAGCAAAGTTTTCTACGCCATTTGCCTGTTCTTAAAACTGGGCCCCAACTAAAGAATGGAGCCCTGACTTCTGCAGAAGATCTTCCAGGTCAAATCAAATCCATCGAATGGACGTACTGGATCTTGGCATTTTGCCTCTGTATTTACACTGGCAATGTATCGTAACTTAAAATTTCCATAAAATGTTGGTAGGTATGTATCCAATGTAAAACGCCCACTGTTGAAGGTTGCTGTTACAGGATAATCCCATCATTGGTAGGGTTGTCAATGGGTACCCAATGGACCCGACCCCATTGAACGGATCTAGGCCCATCTCTCGGACCCATTTAGAAATATAACAGGTTTGGATCCCCACTTTGCATCAGTTTACACAAAGAAATTTGCGACTGTACGACCCATTTATGGCCCTATTTACGAGACCAAGCCCACCTTATTTTCCCTTGCGAGAATACGCCCCAGCTGTACGGATGACTTGCCAAAGGTCAAAAATGCCCCTGCTTGTTCCTTCAAGCGGAGAGGTGGTGCTCGAAGACGAGCGCTGACACTCCTCGAACTCGAGTTGTACGAACGGTTCAAAAGATATCAAAGTTACATGGCCCCACAGTTACGTATTTATTATATCCACAACGTTCATCCATATTTCGAGATCATTTGGGAGCATTATAAAAAAAAAAATCATATCCAAAGATCAACTGGACCACACCACAAAGAGCAACGGTAAAATTGATTTTCACCGTTAAAAATTTTGTAGGGCCCACCATAACATTTATTTTCCTTCCAATCTATTCATGAGGTCATAAAAGCCTGGATGAAGAGGGAAATTTTTTTTAATAATGATCCAAAACTTCTTTAACCCCTAGAAGGGTTTCAATGGAAGACGTTCAATCCTTCACAGCCTTTTAAAGTGTGGTCCACTTGATAGCTAGATCTGTCTTATTTTTCGTCTCAAGCCTTAATATGAGTTCGTCGAATATATGGACGGTTTGGATATAACACATACCTCATAATAGGACCCACAAAAAGCGGTGGGGATTACAATAGTAAAAAAATAAAATAATAATAAATAAATAGGCCAGGAACTTATGGCTATGGTGTTTTCTATAGCTACGGATTATAGCCGTAGCCATAGCCGTAGCCCCTGCCATTTCGATATGTCCTTTTATATGTATCGAAGGTCTTTCGATTAATCGAAAAAGGTCCAAAACTGTCCGACGAGTTTGCCTCAAAAATCCTGCAATTTTCGATACATATCGAAGAGTATTTGATATGTATTGAAATTGATATAACCAATAGCTATGGATTATAACCGTAGCCATAACTGTAGTTTGTGCCAGTTCATGAAATTTTATTTTTTTATTTTTTTATTTTTTTTACATGGATAAATTTATTCTACCTACAATTTTCTCTAATACATATTTATATAAATATGTATATATAAGCATATAAAAAAAAATTTCTCTTTTTTTTCATTTATTTCTTTATTCATTTAACGAGAATATCTCTTAAACCAAAATTAGTTACTTGACGTACCCTATATGATTTTGGGCTAGGAGAAGCTACTTTAGCCAACCAACCTGGTTGTTTTTCAAGATTCCATTAGATCTATGGTCAAAAATCCATTTCATTCACTTCGCGGTCAATTTCAATCAGTTCGCAGTCAATTTCATTTACTTCACAATCAATTCCATGCATTTCACGGTCAATCCCAGCGATTCTGTTTTGATTCACGGTCATTTCCATGCATTTCACGGTCAATTCCCTTCACTTCACAGTCATTTGTATGCATTTCACGGTCAATTCGCTTCAATTCATGATCATTCCCATGCATTTCACAGTCATCCCAAACTATTCTGTGTTGATTCACGGTCATTTCGAGGCATGTCACGGTCAATTCCCTTCACTTCACGATCATTTGCATGCATTTCACGGTTAATTTGCTTCAATTCATGATCATTCTCATGCATTTCACGGTCATCCCAAACTATTCCGTGTTGATTCACGGTCATTTCGAGGCATTTCACGGTCAATTCCCTTCACTTCACGATCATTTGCATGCATTTCACGGTCAATTCGCTTCAATTCATGATCATTCCCATGCATCTCACGGTCATCCCAAACTATTCCGTGTTGAATCACGGTCATTTCGAGGCATTTCACAGTCAATTCCCCTCACTTCACAGTCAGTTGCATGCATTTCGCGGTCAATTCACTTCAAACCATGATCATTCCCATGCATTTCACGGTCATCCCAAACAATTCCATGTTGATTCACGGTCGTTTCGAGGCATTTCGCGGTCAATTCCCTTCACTTCATGGTCAGTTGCATGCATTTTACGGTCAATTCACTTCAAACCATGATCATTCCCATGCATTTCACGGTCGTCCCAAACAATTTCGTGTTGATTCACGGTCGTTTTGAGGCATTTCGCGGTCAATTCCCTTCACTTCATGGTCAGTTGCATGCATTTCACGGTCAATTCGCTTCAAACCATGATCATTCCCATGCATTTCACGGTCATCCCAAACTATTTCGTGTTGATTCACGGTCATTTCGAGGCATTTCACCGTCAATTCCCCTCACTTCACGGTCAGTTGCATGCATTTCGCGGTCAATTCACTTCAAACCATGATCATTCCCATGCATTTCACGGTCATCCCAAACAATTCCGTGTTGATTCACGATCGTTTCGAGGCATTTCGCGGTCAATTCCCTTCACTTCACGGTCAGTTGCATGCATTTTACAATCAATTCGCTTCAAACCATGATCATTCCCATGCATTTCACGGTGGTTTTGAGGCATTTCGCGGTCAATTCCCTTCACTTCACGGTCAGTTGCATGCATTTCACGGTCAATTCGCTTCAAACCATGATCATTCTCATGCATTTCACGATCGTCCCAAATAATTCCGTGTTGATTCACGGTCGTTTCGAGGCATTTCGCGGTCAATTCCCTTCACTTCACGGTTCATGCAATTATAGTCGATTCGCTTCACTTCATGATCATTCCCATGCATTTCCGTCGTCCCAAACAATTCGTTGATTCACGATGTCATTTGCAGGTTTCATTCATTCCGCCATCATTCACATCGCACTGATCATTCACATGCATTTCCAGCATCCCAAACAATTCTGTGTCTAATTCCCTTCACTTCACGGTCGATTTGCATGCATTTCGCGGTCGTTCAAACCATTATCATTCTCATGCATTTCACGGTCATCCCAAACAATTTCATGTTGATTCACGGTCGTTTCGAGGCATTTCGCGGTCAATTCCCTTCACTTTACGGTCAGTTGCATACATTTCGCGGTCAATTTGCTTCAAACCATGATCATTCCCATGCATTTCACGGTCATCCCAAACAGTTCCGTGTTGATTCACGGTCATTTCGAGGCATTTCGCGGTCAATTTTCCTCACTTCACAGTCATTCGCATCCATTTCGCGGTCAATTCGCTTCAAACCATGATCATTCCCATGCATTTCATGGTCATCCCAAACAATTCTGTGTTGATTCACGGTCATTTTGAGGCATTTCGCGGTCAATTCCCCTCACTTCACAGTCATTCGCATGCATTTCGCGATCAATTCGCTTCAAACCATAATCATTCTCATGCATTTCACGGTCATCCCAAACAATTCCGTGTTGATTCACGGTCGTTTCGAGGCATTTCGCGGTCAATTCCCTTCACTTCGCGGTCAGTTGCATGCATTTTACGGTCAATTCGCTTCAAACCATGATCATTCCCATGCATTTCACGGTCGTCCCAAACAATTTCGTGTTGATTCACGGTCATTTCGAGGCATTTTGCGGTCAATTCCCTTCACTTCACGGTCAGTTGCATGCATTTCGCGGTCAAATCGCTTCAAACCATGATCATTCCCATGCATTTCACGGTCGTCCCAAACAATTCCATGTTTATTCACGGTCGTTTCGAGGCATTTCGCGGTCAATCCCCTTCACTTCATGGTCATTTGCATGCATTTCGCGGTCAAATCGCTTCAAACTATGATCATTCCCATACATTTCACAGTCATCCCTAACAATTTCGTGTTGATTCACGGTCATTTGGAGGCATTTCGCGATCAATTCCCCTCACTTCACGATCATTCGCATGCATTTCGCGGTCAATTTGCTTCGAACCATGATCATTCCCATGCATTTCACAGTCATCCCAAACAATTCCGTGTTGATTCACGGTCATTTCGAGGCATTTCGCGGTCAATTCCCCTCACTTCACGATCAGTTGCATGCATTTCGCGGTCAATTCGCTTCAAACCATGTTCATTCCCATGCATTTCATGGTTGTCCCAAACAATTCCGTTCAAATTAAAAGAGGCTTACTAGTTTGGGACAACCATGAAATGCATGGGAATGAACATGGTTTGAAGCGAATTGACCGCGAAATGCATGCAACTGACCGTGAAGTGAGGGGAATTGACCGCGAAATGACCGCACGGAATTGTTTGGGATGACTGTGAAATGCATGGGAATGATCATGGTTCGAAGCGAATTGACCGCGAAATGCATGCGAATGACCGTGAAGTGAGGGGAATTGATCGCGAAATGCCTCCAAATGACCGTGAATCAACACGAAATTGTTAGGGATGACTGTGAAATGTATGGGAATGATCATAGTTTGAAGCGATTTGACCGCGAAATGCATGCAAATGACCATGAAGTGAAGGGGATTGACCGCGAAATGCATCGAAACGACCGTGAATAAACATGGAATTTTTGGGACGACCGTGAAATGCATGGGAATGATCATGGTTTGAAGCGATTTGACCGCGAAATGCATGCAACTGACCGTGAAGTGAAGGGAATTGACCGCAAAATGCCTCGAAATGACCGTGAATCAACACGAAATTGTTTGGGACGACCGTGAAATGCATGGGAATGATCATGGTTTGAAGCGAATTGACCGTAAAATGCCTCGGTGAAGGGAATTGACCGCGAAATGCCTCGAAACGACCGTGAATCAACATGGAATTGTTTGGGATGACCGTGAAATGCATGGAATGATTGTGAAGTGAAGCGATCGCGAAATGCATGCAAATGACGTGAAGTGAGGGGAATTGACCGCAAATGCCTCAAAATGACCGTGAATCAACACGAATTGTTGGATGACCATGAAATGCATGGGAATGATCATGGTTGGCAATCGACCGCAAATGGATGCGAATGATCGAAGTGAGGAAAATGACCGAAATGCCTCGAAATGACCGTGGATCAACACGGAATTCTTTGGGATGACCGTGAAATGCATGGGAATGATCATGGTTTGAAGCGATTTGACCGCGAAAATGCATGCAATTGACCGTGAAGTGAGGGGAATTGACCGCGAAATGCCTCGAAACGACCGTGAATCAACATGGAATTGTTTGGTATGACCGTAAATGCATGGGAATGATCATGGTTCTAATGACCATGAAATGCATGCAATGACCGTGAAGTGAAGGAATCGACCGAAATGCCTCAAACAACCGTGGAATCAACACGGAATTGTTTGGTACGTGAAATGTATGAGAATGATCATGGTTTGAGCGAATTGACCGCAAATGCATGCAATCGACCGTGAAGTGAAGGGAATGACAAATGCCTCGAAACGACCGTGAATCAACACGGAATTGTTTGGGACGACCGTGAAATCAATGAGAATGATCATGGTTTGAAGTGAATTGACCGCAAAATGCATACAACTGACCGTGAAGTGAAGGGAATTGACTGCGAAATGCCTCGAAACGACCGTGAATCAACACGGAATTGTTTGGGATGACCGTAAAATGCATGAGAATGATCATGGTTTGAAGTGAATTGACCGCGAAATGCATGCAACTGACCGTGAAGTGAGGGGAATTGACCGTGAAATGCCTCGAAATGACTGTGAATCAACACGGAATAGTTTGGGATGACCGTGAAATGCATGGGAATGATCATGAATTGAAGCGAATTGACCGTGAAATGCATGCAAATGATCGTGAAGTGAAGGGAATTGACCGTGAAATGCCTCGAAATGACCGTGAATCAACACGGAATAGTTTGGGATGACCGTGAAATGCATGGGAATGATCATGAATTGAAGCGAATTGACCATGAAATGCATGCAAATGACCGTGAAGTGAATTGACCGTGAAATGCATGGAAATGACCGTGAATCAAAACAGAATCGCTGGGATTGACTGTGAAATGCATGGAATTGATCGTGAAGTAAATAAAATGAATGAAATTGACCGCGAACTGATTGAAATTGACCGCGAAGTGAATGAAATGGATTTTGGACCATAGATCTAATGGAATCTTGAAAAATAACCAGGTTGGTTGGCTAAAGTAGCTTCTCCTACCCCAAAATCATATAGGGTACATCAAGTAACTAATTTTGGTTTAGGAGATATTCTTGTTAAATGAATAAAGAAATAAATGAAAAAAAAAAGAGAGAGAAATTTTTTATATGCTTATATATACATATTTATATAAATATGTATTAAAGAAAATTACAGGTAGAATAAATTTATCCATGTAAAAAAATAAAATAATAAAATAAAAATAAAAATAAAAAATAAAATTTCATAAACTGGCACAGACTACAGTTATGGCTGCGATTATAATCCGTAGCTATTGGTCATACCAATATAAATACATATCGAATACTCTTCGATATGTATCGAAAATTGCAGGATTTTTTAGGCAAACTTGCTGGACAGTTCTGGACCTTTTTCGATTAATCGAAAGACCTTCGATACATATAAAAGGACATATTGAAATGGCAGGGGCTACGGATATGGCTACAGCTACGGTTATAATCCATATCTATAGAAAACACCGTAGCCATAAGTTCTCGGCCTATTTATTTATTATTATTTTATTTTTTTACTATTGTAATTCCCAGTGCTTTTTATGGGTCCTATTATGAGGTATGTGTTATATCCAAACCGTCCATATATTCGACGAACTCGTATTAAGGCTTGAGACAAAAAATAAGACAGATCTAGCCATCAAGTGGACCACACCGTAAAAGGCTATGGAGGATTGAACGTCTACCATTGAAACCCTTTTAGGGTCACAGAAGTTTTAGATCATTATTAAAAAAAATTTCCCTCTTCATCCGGGCTTTTATGACCTCATGAATAGATTGGATGGAAAATAAATGCTATGGTGGGCCCTACAAAATTTTAATGGTGAAAATCAATTTTCCCATTACTCTGTGGTGTGGTCCAGTTGATCTTTGGATATGATTTTTTTTTATATAATGCTCTCAAATGATTTCGAAATATGGATGGACGTTGTGAATATAATAAATACGTAACTGTGGGCCCATGTAGCTTTGATATCTTTTGAACCGTTCATACAACTCGGAGTTCGAGGAGCGTCAGCGCTCGTCTTCGAGCACCACTTACCCGCTTGAAGGAATAAGCAGGAGCATTTTCGACCTTTGGCAAGCCATCCGTACAGCTGGGGCGTATTCTCGCAAGGGAAAATAAGGTGGGCTTGGTCTCGTAAATAGGGCCGTAAATGGGTCGTACAGTCGCAAATTTCTCGTTTACAAAATCAGCTCTACCCGTTCCGAGTCGGATCCACCATTTTGGACCCGGTTGAGACCAGGCTTAACTCGGGTCTGATTAATTTTAACAATATAATACTCTTTGTGTGTATGCTCACACACAAGGTTCAGCTAACTTAGAAATTAGGGAGTACTTAATATTAAATTAAAGATTATTTAATGTTAGTAAATATAAAAGTTATTTATGGTCACTATACAAAAAAAAAAAAAAAGGTTGCATGCTTGGGGTCCTCCTTGATCATTTGGACTAAAGCCCAAAAATTAGCTATATTTGTGATTAAAGAGAACCATATGATTGGAGATAGTGTATAGGGCAAAGCTCACCCTCTAAACTATTTCCCTTTGTATGGCTTACCTGAATCATGGATGAGACTGAGTTTTGGGGCTTCATGCATAAGTTTAGTCAGACATCTAATAGTTAGAGCGGACTGCATATAATAATCATGGTGGGCCGTGTAAAAATCAAGGGTGGATGCTCTCTTCCAATTGTTTCGCTTAGTATGGCCCACCTAATCACAAGTTAGACTGATTTTTTGGCTTTGGGCATAAAATGGGATTACACATCTAACGATCAGAGTCAAGCTCACATATAATATGGCCCACTTGATTTTTATATAGGACTGACCACTGTACTAGGAAATTCTTGTGGTGGGCCCACCTGTTGGAAAGGTTGGATGTCACATGCACTTAATACTATCGCACAAGTGGACTTATAGCTTGTTGTCCAATCAGCCCTAGGTAAAGAACTCTTTTTAAGTTAGTTAGATTAGGTGCAGCCTAGCCTCACCCAACACGGCGTGGCCTTGACCATGCGGCCCACCTGCTCTAAAATGATCTAGCAAAATGGATGGGCCTCATTGAGAGAGAATACATGCATAAAGGTGGGCCCCACAGTAAAGGCTGCACCCTTGGGTGAGGCAGGGCCACAACTAATATGCACCCTTTTAAGATCCACTTTTTGTGCAAGATGATGCTCAACCTTCCTTTGTTTACGGGCCACTGTGATGTTTAGGTGAGATCCACTCCAACCATTAGATGCCTAATCCAATGGTGGACTTATAGAAAACAAAATTAAGTTGATCAAAGATTTAGGTGGGACACACCAACAAAAACAATTGAGAGTGAGACATCCACCTTTGATTTTTTAGAGCCCACCAAGATAATTATATGAAATCAAATACTAAAAACTTAGGCCTAAGATCCAAAATCAGTCCATCTGTGTAACATAAAGCGAAACAATTTGGATGGTGACCTTTGCCCTATGCACTGTTTCTAATCTTGTGGTCCACCTAAATCAAAGGTGGAGCTAGATTTTGGGCGTTAGATCTAAGATTGGGTGACACACTTGATGGTTGGGATAGATTTCATATTAACACCACAGTAGGACCCACCCGTGCATGCCACCCTTTTGAAGAGTCACATGAAATAACTCTTATATATATTAGCATTAACTAATCTTTAATTTAACATTATTTACTCATAATTTCTAAGTTAGTTGGACCTCCAACTGACTTTGTTTAAAGCAATATATCCTGTTTATACCAAGAAAATGTGAAAGTAGTACGTCAGAATGATCTAACCCATCCATTCAACCCGGGTCATATCTGACTCTAAACCAAGGTCCAAAGACCCGGTGAGTATCCAACGGGTACCGGAACCCGATCACGACAGATCTGATCTTAAAAAACAAGAGCAAGAATCGAAAGGATCCCCACTCGGCAAGACCCGAGGAGATCGGAAACCTATGACCCGACAAGAACCCACCGGGTCAACGACCTAAATTCGTTGGCTTATCTGTTCATGAACATTTATGGTGAGTACGATCAAGTGGGGCCCACTCTCAATTATATCACATCTTGATTGGTAGAACTGTAACGACGTCTTTGTTATAGACATAACGTCCTCAACATGGTGGACCATACACAGGCACAATCCATTTACACGTGTCATGCACACGTATCATTCCACAGCACTCAAATCGTGGTCCCTGATGTGGGTCAAGCATGGCTGAGAATTGCTCTGACGTGATGTCAGATGTCACGTGTATATCATTCAAGACCGTCCAAATTGTGGGCCACGCTGTGGATGGACCCCAATAAGTACAATGGTTGGATGCACCCAACCATGGCGTTTTGTCAATGATTCGGACCATTGACCGGTTCTCCTTCAATTATCCGTTTGGTGGCCACCATTGGAATGGTTAAACCATCGTCCCAACCAAAGTGGGTGGGGTCCATAGTTTGGATGGTCTCAAGGGTAATTTGTGAATTTCCTCATGTACGGTGGATATGTAGACACGCGTCATCCTCTTTCGTCCGACAGCATGAGTTGGTTGATACTCTGGCTGCACATGACGCTTCATGCGCAGGCACTTAGAAATGGTACACGTGGCGTAAGTTAACTAAATGAAACCGACTAAACTGGGGGTTTCACTGTCGCTAAAGTTACGTTCTAAAAATCATATTGGTTAGAATAATTATAATTTCTGATTCCTGGACGCTGGTTTTTTGAAATCTGGATGATTTCCATTTTTAACCGTCCAACAAATATCCATCAATCTACCACATAAAGTAATTTTTTTATTAATGATACGCTTAAAATGGTACCTATATTTTGGATGGCTTATTTAGAATTAATTGTATGCCATGTACGCACTTTCTCAGCAAGCTCTAATTGCCTGCGTATCATCTATGGGAATCTGGAACAATTTCTCGCACCAGAGAAATGCCGTTTCTTATCTCTCTTTTTTCTCGCTGCACCAGATGCTCATATTCAACCGACATGTACAAGCACGCGGCATGTGCCGACGTGGCATATTTGCATGGGATCCGGGAGACGTTAATACGGCCATCAAGATAAACTGTACACGGTCCAATACTTTGGACTGATGTTGATGTCTTAAATATGTGAGCAACAAAGTCTGTTAATGTTAATGGGTCCTTACTCTTGCAGGGGTGGTAGACTCTCAAGAGTTTCAACTCCCGGTCAGGGTTCGAGTACCCATAGGTGGTGAAATTCCACTAGCGTGAGTGTGTGGAGTGCGTGTGCTTGTTTAAATAAAAAAAAAAAAACAAAGTCTGTTAATACCGTCAAGAGACTGCCCGATGCCATCGAGCATAGTTTGATGCCATTGAGCAGGTGCTCAATGTTATCAGAAAATTCAAAATTTTCAAGTTGGTTGTTGGACACTTTGTGCTGTCCTGCTGGATGACATCGAGAGCGTACGATATTATCAAATTATCATCGAAAGTGTTATCGAGCATGCACGCAGAATTGCATAAGGGATTTGTTTCCGATTTCAATTGTGATTCTCTTAGCAGCTATATATATATATGTGTGTGTGTGTGTGTGTGTGTGTGTGTGTGTGTGTGTGTGTAATTAAGATGTGGGAGTATCATAGAGGTGTGAGGGCTTTCTAATTCGTTCCTAAGATTTCAATAGCATAGGTTGGAGAGATTCGAGGCTTATTCGAATAGAGTAATCTCTATCCCTTGTAATTTTTTGATTTCATAGTGTATCATTGTCACTTTGTATCGTGGTTTTTTTCTCGTAAAGGTTTTTGCACGTAAAATTTGGATTGTATGCATTTGGACTTGATTGTGCAATTGGAGTATTTTGCTTGATTCACCTATGTGTGCTTCCACGGTTCCTCAATAAGTGGTATCATAGCTTAACGTTGGGACGTAATTGAATCTAAAAGCATAATATCAATAGCTTCTAATCCTAAGTTCGATGTTGAGAAATATTATGGGAAAATTAATTTTGAACTATGGAAGATCAAGATGATTGACCGGTCTTCTAGTTCAGTAAGGATTGGATGATGCACTCCTTGAGAAATGGCCGGAATTCATGAAAGATGATGAATGGAACAAGATGGATAAGAAAGCGATAACCCCTATCTAATTGTGCTTAAAGGATGAAGTCTCTATAATGTCATAAGAGAGAAAACTGCAGCAAATATATGAGCAAAATTAAAAGACATCTACGCAAAGAAATCTCTTGAGAATTGCATGTACTTGAAGCTTCAGTTGTTCAATCTGAAGATGGCAGATAGAGTTAATGTTGAAGCCTACATTAGTAACTTTAACAGGTTCATTTACAAATTGCTGGTTGTGGAGGAAACGATGAAAGATAAGGATTAGGCATGCATCCTGTTGAATTTCCTCCCGGCTTCGTATGAGTCATTCAAGGACTCATTGTGCATCGGTAGATCAACCACTAGCATCGATATTGTTATCTCAGCCCTTCATGGAAAGACGATGAGAAAGAAAAGTGGTGATGTAAGCACCTCTATTGATGCATTGGTTACGATGGGACGAAATTATGAGCGGGATAGTAGATTTTCTTGATTGAGGTTCAAATCCAAGTGCAAAGGTAAAGGGAAGTTGAAGTGTTGAAATTATGGGATATCTAGGCACATGGAAAAGGATTGCACACATCTTAAAGTAAGAAAAAAGAACTCAAAGGCTTCTTTTAGGAAGGCTAACACTGCAAAGTTTGATGTAAGTATGAATAATTATGATGTGTTGTCAATGTCCATAGTTGGACACTTAAACAATGAACGTAAGGACGAGAAGATTTTGAATACTGGGGCATCATATCACATGACTCCTCATTAGAGTTAGTTCACCAGTTACAAAGAGTGCGGTGGTGACCAAGTATTTATGCGCAATGACAATGCCATGTAATGTGGTGAGTGTTAGATTAGTGCACATCAAAATGTTTGATAGCATAGAGCGTATCTTGACCGAGGTGAGACACATTCCTGATATGAGGAAGAGCTTGATATCTCTTTAAGCACTTGAGCCGCTTGGGTGCAAATTCATCGGCTTTGATCGTTTCCTTAAAGTTTCAAACTGGGCACTCGTTGTCATGAAGGCACAATGGAACAGAAATCTTTACAAGTTGATCAGGAGCACTTCATCGGTAGAGTTGCAACATCTATAGCAAATTCCACGTCCGCACGTATGTAGCATGCATGTTTGGGCCACATGAGCGAGCGGCGCATGAATGTACTTTCTGACTGTTATTTCATTTCAGCTTTTAAAAAGTTTTGATTTAATATATGCGAGCATTGTATATATGGTAAATATTTAAGGCTATCTTTTAAATCTGAAAAACATGTATGTAAGGGTGTTCTTGATTATGTGCATTATAATATATGAGGGTAATCACCCATAGTTTCTGATGGAGGGTTGTCATGGTTCGTCACGTTCATTGACGAATATTCCAGGAAAGTATGGGTTTATTTTATAAAAAATAAATTTAATATTTTCGCCAACTTTAAGCATGTGGAAGGCGATGGTGGAAAAATTATCAGGGTGAAAAGTGAAGGTACTAAGGACAATAACGATGAGGAATTCACTTATAGAAAATTCAATCAATAATGTAAGGATAAATGGATCATAAGGCACAACACAGTGTGACATACACTAGAGTAGAACATTGTGGCTGAGCGGATGAATCAGATCCTGTTGCAGAGGGCCCGATGTATGATCAATAATGCTGGGTTAGGCAAAAACATGTGAACTGAGGCCGTTATCACGACTTGTTACTTGGTAAATCGGTCCCCTTCTATAGCCATTGAATATAAGATTTCAGAGGAGGTGTGAAGTGGTCAGTTGGTAGACTACTCGGAACTGCGAGTATTTGGTTGCGATGCTTACTCTCATATACAGTCAGTTGAGAGAGAGAAGCTAAAGCAAAGGGCCAAGGAATATATCTTTGTTGGCTATGGTAGTGGTGTGAAAGGGTACAGGCTGTATGAACAGGTACCCATCTATTCTTCAGGAGGTTGGGTACCGAATAGTGAAAGGATGCGATGGATGATGAGATGGACTCTTTATATAAAAACAAGAGTTGTGAGCTGGTGGAGCTTCTTGTCGTCCGAAAAGCGATCGGGTGTAAAGGGATCTTTAAGAAGAAACAAGATAGGTACAAGGCAATGTTGGTAGTGAAGGGATATGCTCAGAGAGAATGTGTCGACTTTACTGAGATATTCACACCTGTGGTGAATGAAGTATCTATTAAATTAGTGTTGGCGTTGGTTGCATAATATGATCTCGAGTTAGAACAGATGAATGTGAAGATTACCTTCTTGCATGGGGAATTGGAAGAGCATATATACGTGAAGCAACCAGAATGCTTCGAAATAAAAGGGATAGAGAACAAGATTTGTAGGTTGAGGAGGTCGTTGTAAGGCCTAAAACAATCGTGTAGACAACGGCATAAAAAGTTTAATTCTTTCATAGTGAGTTAAAGGTTTACCATAAGTGAATATGATCATTTTGTCAATTATAAGACACTGAATGATGGGAAGTTCATTATTCCATTTTTGTACGTCGATGATATACTTATCACCAATCATAACATTCATGAGATCGATTTACTGAAGACTCAGTTATTAGGGACATTTAAGAGGAAGGATTTAAGGGCTGTAAGAAGGGTTCTCGACATTGATGTACACAGAGATAGGAAAATGAGTAGACTTTGGTTATCTTAAAAGGAATACCTTGAGAATGTATTGGTAAAGTATGAGATGGACAGTGCAAAGCTAGTTAGCATTCCTAATGCGCTCATTTTAAGTTTTCTTTTGAACAGTGTCCTAAAATTGATGAAGTAAAGCTGGAGATGTCTCGTGTGCCTTATTCGAGTGTAGTTGGCAGCATGATGTACGCCATGGTCCGTACAAGATTGGATATTTCACATGCGATGGGTGTTATTAGCAGATACATGTCTAACCCCGGCAAGTAACACTGGGAGACAGTGAAATGGCTACTTCGATATATTCGAAGAACGTAGGACTACGTCTTGGAACTTGAGAAATCATGGGCCAAGTTAGTAGGTTATGTGGATTTTAATTCCATGGACAATATGAATACTAGAAGGCCAACTTCCAGTTACTTATTTATGCTAGAAGGTGGAGCGACCAGTTGAATGTTAAAGCTTCAGTTTGAGGTAGTTCTGTAACACCCCATATCTTTTTGTACTCAGGTGTTATCGTGAAGATCTAACTTAATAATATAAACCTAGTTCATTGTACATTCACCTTTATTTTAGCATAAACCTAACTATACATCTTAAGTTTTAAAGCCTGAATAATTAGGGCTACGATATTTTATACTTGACACGTCGCTTGATCACACTAATAGGACTCCTTAGGGAACCATGGATAAATTAAGTTGATTTACAACTAATAGACAATCCATCATTATTTACAATGATTAAATTATTCGACCACCTAAAAATACCATCATTGTCCTTTAAACAAGTCAAGAGACCTTTTATTTCGATTTGGCTTAGATTTGGAATAAATCCGACCATTTGAAATAAACTACATATATAAATCGAGTCATACCTCAGTTGACTAGCAGGATGGACCATCACTCTATTAGAGAAGTCTATTTTTAAGATTTCAATCACCTTGATAGATAGATCTAGCCGTCCATTGTCAATATTAGACACTGGATCATCAAATTTGTTGTTCATCAAGCCATAAGGCCAAGGATTTATAATATGCGTTAATTATAAGCTAAACACATGAGTAAACCATCACGTTTCCTCTAGACTAGGTAAGGAGCTCCAAGGATCACTAATGATCAAGTATGGGCATGATTTGACCATCCGATCTTCGATGGTCATCGAATAGTACCAGTTAGGCACATAAAACAAACGTTAAGGCCCACCTGAACGTTGGATGCACCTCATTCTTAGTGGGATGGCCCAACAACCTTATACAAAACGAACGGGTGGTGTGGATTGTGCAGGGTGTCACGGTGGACCCTACATTCTATTGTGTGTGCACCCTAGTGGGTGTGCACCTATAGTGCACCGGACCAAGACAATCGGTCAAACTTGTTTGACCCGTGCATTCCAACGAAGGAAGGGATCTCTCCCTCTTTCCTTCATTTTTCCGCCAGTGAATGAACAACCGTCCATTTTTTTTATCAGTGGCCCACCTACATTGGCTATATGGAAGATCCAAACCGTCCTTCTGAAGAAGAACCCTCGTTTGACCAAAACCTGGCCATCTTTGCGAGCCCATGCACATGTGCATGAACACAATGGAAGGTACAAGTGGAGTGCGTGTGGTTGGAGGTTTTCAAAAATGGAATTTTTTTGTTTCTCCTTGCCACGATGGCAATCCGTGTGAGCCTAGCTCCCGAAATCTCAGCCCTTTAATCTGAAAGATCCTAGCCATTCATCCCATTCACGGGGATTATGGTTTTTGTAGAAAACCAGCAACCGAAACCACCCTCCTTTAGTCGTTTTTAGAAACTAGACTCCGGGGTGAGATCCTAGCCATTGGTTGAGCATCCGACAGGCCTAAGGAGAGTTAGGGCATGATATAAAGAAGGGAAGTAAAGTCGAATGACTGGTTATGCTCGCCCTTGCGGCCGCCCAAGAAAAACCAGCCACAAGCTTCTCCTTTCGAACCCACCACTCGAACCTCATCTAAGCTTCGAAACCTATCATCTCCTAGCTATATCCCATCAATTTAGACCATTTAATGCATCCGCTTCCAAGAAAAACACTCCGTATCGAGATCTGCCATTAATGGCGGGTCTTCTTCCTTGTCAAGAAACAATCACCATTTGAGTTGTGTGGTCATTGAATGTCCATCAGTTGGGCCTTTCGGACCTCATTAGATCACAAACAGTCATTCTAAAGTTGATCTGGATTGCTGCGGTGAAAATCCAATTAAGGCAGTATGCGAGTTGGGTTGCTGCACCAAGCTGCCGCACCTGGTGACTCAGTCAAGTTGGGTTAGGGGTGCACATTAAACCGGTAGAACTGGACCGGAACCGACCAAATGGTCCGGTTCTAGAGTGCACCGCTTCCAGTTTCGGTTCAAAAAATCAAAGAACCGATTACATCGGTTCGGTTCTCGATTTTGGGGTATGTAGAACCGAACCAAACCGTGAACCGATCTGTAGAACTGAACCGTGGATCTGATTCATAGAACCGAACCATGGAACCGAACCTGGAACTGAACTTGGAACCAAACCTGGAACCTTTTGATTGTTCCCATATTTGACTCATGATTTATGGATTATAATGCACCATTTAATTGTTTCTATATATGTATTTTTGCACACCTTATACAATATCTAGACCATTCATCAAATGGATCACAACATGAATGGACATGGGCTGGATAAAAAAATAAAACATGCAATTGGGCTGAATTATAAAAAGCCCAGAACCGTGGAACCGATCCAGAACCGAACCGGTTTTAACAGTTCGGTTCCAGTTCGGTTCTAGGGTGCTAACGGTCCGGTTCTGATTCCGGTTCTAAATATCCTAGAACCGTTAGGAATAGTTCGGTTCCAATTTCACCCCAGAACTGGACCGAACCGACCTGTGTGCACCCCTAAGTCGGATCGTCGAGTCTTCTAGGGGTGTTGGACCTTCTGCAGATGGAGAAAAGAAAGAGGAAGAAGGAAAGAGAGTGAGTGAGTGAGTGAGTGCAAGTGCTACTTACGTTGTAATCGCTGTCGAGTCGAGCGAGCTTGACTCGCTGAGGCCTCAGTCGAGACTAGATTTAGTCCAGCAACCTTGCTGGGCATACAGGTCTGGTCCAGTCCAGGCTTCTTACTGGACTTCCAGTAGGTGGAAAACACGTAGAAGGGGAAGAAGAAAGAGATAGTGTGCGAGTCGCGGGCCGAGTCGAGCTATGTGAGGCGGGGCTGCTGTCAGTCAAGTTGGGGCTGGCTTAGTCCAACAACTCTGTTAAACATGTGGGCCTGAGTGAGGAGAAAAGAAAAAGATGAGAGAGAGAGAGAGAGGTTGAGCCCTAGTTGTAGCCGAGTCAACTAGGCTAAAATCCATTGAGTCCAGCTAGGTCGAGCTGGGCTTAAGTCTGGTCTGGTATTGCTGGATTTCCAGCAAAAGAAGAGAAGAAGAAAGGAGAAGGGGAGAGAGAGAGAGAGAAGAGAAGAGAATAGACAAGAAGGTCTTGTTTGTTGGGTTAGTGTCGGGTCGAGTTGGGTTAACTCAGTTTTGTAGAGTTCAACTCCATGTTTGTAACCTAGTTCCTAATTAGGTTTGGTCTAGTTATTAGTTGCAACACCGCTAGTTTGGGTGTACACGGTTGAACTCGAGTTCATCAAGTTAATCGGGCTTAAAATCGAGATAATTGGTCTGCTCCATTTCATTACTGGGTTGAGTCGGTTCAGGTTCATCTAAGTTCAGTTGAGTCAGTCAAGTAACATTAGCGTATGTAGCTCTAGTCTCTTCACTGAGTTGACTCAGTGAGTTTCGCTGAGTTTGTTGATTTTTAGAGAGTAGATCGTTGGCATTGGGTGCCTTTTGATTCCCCTTTGAATTGGGGTCTCAATTACTGTTTTTAAAGTTAACTTAGAGTTGGTCCTTGTTAGTTCTTACCAATTACAATCACAAGTGGACCGAGCTAATCGAGTATATCATAGCAGGATGGCATTGACATTAAGTTCCACCTAACCTACCAGTCGCGTAAGCTTGAAGATTTAACTCTAAGGGTGCACGCACTTCTTAGCAACACTAGTAGACGATTCAACTCATGAGGTGATGAATCTTTCCCCTTGAGCTTTTTTCTTCCTTATTAGTTTAAGTAGTAGTTCATTTTATAATTGATATCTCTAATCCATGATAAGTTGTGTTAGATATTGAATCTGATTATCAATCATATGCTCAACACTTAGCTTGCATAAATATCCATATGTTGTACTTGTGTATCCTTCGTGTTTATGGATTGTTTATGAATTGCTTGTAGAACTTGAACTTCTACATCTATCAGTGAAAAATTCCACTTATATATGTGCATTCAGACTTAGGATGTAACTTGACTGACTGTGATGGTAATGGACCTTCACCTAGTGGCTACTTTGATTGATGGATTAAATGAAACATTGATGTGGGCTTACCATCCATTGATTGTTATGCCTACGTAGCTTTTTCATTGCATATTTGCCCTAGGTGGTTTGATGGATTATTTTATGTGACCATGCGATGACAAGTCCCATTTGATAGACTATGATTGGCCACTGTTGAGGAAGATGTCATTGAACATCCTAATGATGGAGTCTCATGAGCCGGGGATGGTGGAATGGGACACTATGCCCGAGCTATCGACCTATGCTAGGTAACGAGCCCCCCATCGTGACCTTTGAGCTTTTCTAAATTGGCTGCTTGCAAATTAGAATAATAATGGCTAGGATTAATCATGCATTCATGGCACCCGCATTCTGAATGGACTGACTGTTTGAAAGGTCTGTTCTCTTACTTGAGCGGGTCGACTGTTTGAAAGACTCATTCCCTTTCAAGTTGAAAGAGCCGACTGTTTGAAAGCCTCATTCTCTTGCTTAATAAACCAACTGTTTGAAATGTCATTTCTCTTATTAAAAAAGGGGTTAACTGTCTGAAAAACCCATCCTATTGCTTGAATGACCCAACTGTTTGAAAGGCTCATTCTTTGCTTAAGTGAACTGACTGTTTGAAAGGCTCAATATCTTACTTGAGCGGGTCGACTGTTTGAAAGACTCATTCCTTTGCAAGTTAAATGACTCGACTGTTTAAAAAACTCATTCTCTTACTTGAATAGACTGATTGTTTGAAAAATCTACTCCCCTTATTCAAGATGAACTGACTGTTTGAAAGACTCATTCTTTTGCAAGTTAAATGACTCGACTGTTTGAAAAACTCATTCTCTTGCTTGAATGGACTGATTGTTTGAAAAGTCTATTCCCCCTATTCAGGATGAACTGACTGTTTGAAAGGCTCATCCCTAGGCATAAATGAGTTGACTGTTTGAAATGCCCATTCATGTTTAAGTGAGCCGACTGTTTAAAAGGCTCACTACCTTACAAGTTGAATGAGCTGACTATTTGAAAGGCTCATTCTCTTGCATGAATGGACTGACTGTTTGAAAGGTCCATTCACTTGGCCAACTGGATGTGCATCCCTAGTTGATGTACATCCCCGCATCCATACACTTAAATAAGATCGCATCATGAAATGTTTTATATGTCTTATTGTTCAAAACTATGCTTAACTAATGTGGCAGTGTGTAATCTTGAGGAGAATTCACACTGAGCTGACTATTCATTCATCAAATATATAATCGTGCAGGTAGCATAAATGGTTTAAATAATATCCATATTCAGATTGATGAAGAGCAGGGCACAATTATCAGGAATGCATGGCTGTATTTGCCAAGAAAAGCTGCGCGATCTTGCGGCTCAAGTTTATATGATTTTATTATTTCTCATATGTTAAATTAAATATTTCTTATATTTGTTAACATCGAGACATTGGTTTGTATAAGTCATTTGAGCAGCCGCTCGTATATTCTGAATGTAAATGCAAATTTTTCTTTGTGTTTGATTTGCCCTTCTTCCGCTAAACTACTAACTCTGAGAAAAGAAAATGAAAAAAAAAAAGCATATGAAATTTGGCTATCTTTAAAGGTCAACACTCGGGTTTTTAGAAAAACGAGTCATATACTCGGGTTTCGAAAACCCATGGCGTTACAAGTTCTTTCCAAGACCGAAGCTAAGTATATGACAATGAAAGAGACATTTAAGAAATATGTTTGGTTAAGAATGATAAATCAATTAGGACTTCAACAGGAGGTCAAGCCGGTTAATTGTGTAGCGAAAACACGATCAATTTGGTTAAAAACTCTGTTTATCACTCACATATTAAAATATATTGATGTGCATCACCATTTTATCTGACGGGTACTTAAGGAATGAAGCACGACTCCAAAGAAGATTCACACCAACATGAATCCGGCGAATATGATCACTAACGTGGTTCCCATATAGAAGTTCAAATTTTGTACAACTTCTCTTAACTTAACGAGGGCATATATGAAAGATAGAGTATACATGAGAAGCAATGGTGGATGTATGATTCAACACGGAATTATAAATGAGGATAAAGAAGCTATGAAGAATAATAAATATTGAAGACATGGTGGAACTTGTTGTTGGTGTCTTAAATCTATAGGCAACAAAGTCTGTTGATGCCATCAACAGACTAATCGATACCATCGAACAGGTGATCGATGCCATCAGAAAAATCTAAAAATCTCATGTCAATTGATAGACACTTTGTGGTGTTCCTGCTTGCTGTCATTAGAAAAATTCAAAAAATTCATGTTTAGTTGATGGAACGTTCGATGCCATCAACAATCTGCCAATGACATTGAAGTGTCATCAAAGGTGTCATCGAATGCACGGATAATTGCGTAAGTGCAGGATTTGTTTCCGATTTCGATTATAATTCTAATAGAGGCTATATACATTACTATAATCGGGATGTGGGAGTATCATAGAGGTGTGAGGGCTTTCTAATTCGTTCCTAAGGTTTCGATGACATAACTTGGGAAGATTCAATGATTGTTCGATTCGGGTAATCTCTCTCTCTCTCTCTCTCTCTCTCTCTCTCTCTCTCTCTCTCTCTCTCTCTCTCTCTCTCGTAATTTTCCACTTTCATAGTACACTATTGTCACTTTGTATCATAGTTTTTTTTTTTCCATAAGGGTTTTTTTCACGTAAAATTCATATTATTTACGTTTGGACTTGATTCTGTAATTTGAATACTTTACTTGATTAATCTTTGTCTACTTCCGCGTTTTCCCCAAGATGGACAGTCAATTTATCAGGTGCTATGTGGGTCCCATATAAAAATCGACAGCTATCTACATTTTCATAGTGTATGGCACCAACCCGATGAGTGGGATATGGCCTATTTTTAGAACAAGTTGTATGTAATGAGATGTGTGTCCTATCTCTTGCACATGCGCTAAGCTTTCAAGTATCCTTGATTTGTGTTTGGCTCTTCAAGATGGAGGTCTGGCTGAGCATCCCTCTTTCGATAACTATCAGTATCCATCCCTACAAGAATAGATATCGGGGAAATTGGAAAGTATCCAACGCCAAACAAAAGTATTTGAGTCAGCTATCCATCCGTCACTGTCATCTATAAGATCTTGACCATTCATTGGGCTATCCTATCCGTAGATCAGCGAAGGTCAATATTCAATGAATCAGCCCTATCTTTACTCTTGATGTTATTTTATTCATATAATGGTTTGCTAGTAAGATCCGGTTTCATCAGTATAAGCATATTATATAATTTTGGTGTGGACGTCACTGTCTGTATGGCCCACATCCACTCCGTCCATAAGGTTGTGGCCCTTGAAGTTCACCCCTTATAAAAAAATCAGGTTGATCCAAAACACAGGTGGGTCACACAAGAGGGAAAAGTTGGGACTGGAACGCACACCATTAAAACCTTTCACATTCTGTGTGGGGCCCATATTGTTTTGTATATGCCATCCAATTCACTCGTACCATGCGCCTGAGAGATGAACACAACGAAACTTATGCCATTTTAAAACTTAGATGGGCCACAGCATGTGATTTTAGAGGTTTTAGGTATATTTCATATGGTGCGGCCCACCTGAGTATTGGATCGACCTTACTTTCAAATTGAAAAATGAGAACATTAGGAGGCGCACTTGATAGACGGAGTGGATTTAATATACACATCACAATCAGGCCCACGCATAAAATTTTAAAATAAGCTTATCATAGAGGAGCCAGCGTCTGCAAATTATGGGGAGCGGATTAGGTGGTACTTGGGTAACAACCACCTCTTTCCGTGTGGGACCCACCTGAATGAATTTTTCATATATCCAAACCGTCCATCCGTTATTTGATATCATTATAGAACGTTATACAAAAACATAAGACGATAAAAGTCTCTGGTGGACCACACCAAGAGAAAAGTGGTGAATGACCATTAATGTTTTTTGGTAGTCCGCAAAGTTTTCTATCAAGCTGATCTTTGTATTTTCCCTTCATCCAGGCCTGTTGAACCTTATCAACGGCTTGGATGGAAAATTAACATTACGTACATGATTAGTGGGCCCTTGATAGTTTTTAATGGTGGACGTCCAAACACCACTGTTTCGTGTGGTGTGGTCCACTTGAGTTTTGGATCTGCTTAATTTTAGCACCACGTACTATAACGGGCTGGGAAAAAAGGATGGACGGTGTGGATATACGACACATCATCAAGGTGGGTCCTGCCGTAAAGGTAACACACACTAAAGATGTTACAACCCTAATTTTGTTAAAACTGGTCGCCTGCCCATATCTAGCATCTCCACCCTGGGTTGATCAAATTCATTGATCTGGTGGACCATTTCATCACTTGCATACAAGTGGACAGTTTAAAAGGTGGAGGAGCAAAAGAACAACCGTCTACATTTAGCAGGCTGAGTCGGACGGCTAGAATTGTTCAATCATTGTGATTTTTGGGCCATGGCACATGAATGTGGTAGACCACCAGATCAACAGTTTCGATATCTTAAACGATTGTGAGTTTTGGATCATGGCCCATGCATGACCACCAATACTTACCAAACCCCAAATTAGAATAGGAAAATGGGCTAAGATTAATCTATGTGTTATCCATCACCATATCCATACGGTGGTGATCATCCAACTTACACGTGGCATACATGTACGCAATCAATTCAATCACGGACACATTTTGATTTTGTCCAAAAATCATATTAACCGAACAATCTTAGCCAACCGATTTTGCTTCTTGGAACTTGGATCCCTAACCAAGTTAAATTTTAGCCGTGCATTAGATGGCCATCAGTTGTACGAACGGCTAATTTTCATTCTCTAGCCAATCTAAGTCTGGCGCTATACTTTGGACGGTCTGGATTGACATCGAGTGGCAAGTGTATTGGTGCATTAGCCACAACCATCTGAATAAACCGGTGGTTAACGCAAACAGCTGCCCTTTTCCTTTAAAAAATAGATCTGTTTTGGCACGTGCCTCTATCCCGAACCCTATCCACACACGTACCAACCTTATTAATCTTGAAACCACCACTTTAGTTGAGCTACAAAGCCAGATTACCGAATATTTTTTTGGCTCGCTCCACGTCAGAAAGACAGACAGAGGGAGCGTCGAACAGAAGACATTTGCTACTCGCGCGAGCGCGAGCAATGATAGAGATTGTTACGCGCCCATCCCTAGCATCTATATAGTAAACCATGAGATCGACGGTGGATAGAGACAGTGTTGAGTGGGCCTTTCCCATCAATAGATGGGAGGTATAAAAGTTGACAATTAACAGAGTAATGCACCGCCAACGGCTAGGATTGTCTCCTGGCTACATTACATCCACATGTAGCGATCGCCGTACACGATTGCCACGTGTACATTCGCCGATGAGTAAGAAGTGCACCGAACGGTAGTGTACACTGCAAACTTTGGCACTCGCTTCTATCATGTGCTAATATCGCCCACACCCGAAGATCCAATCCGTTCATCATGTGGGTCCCACCGTTTATCTTGTTTTCCTCAAATATCAGATTAATCCGATTAGTGTATGGTCCAAAAAAAAATACTAATATGAACCGTTTGTCAATTTCTCACAACCGTTCATTTCTTTTGTATGCGTTGGCCCATATGATCATCTGATCATCATGAGAGGTAGGAAAAAAACGACATCAATAGCAAGAACCACCCGATAAAGGCTTAGATATTTCACACGGTTGCGATGTTTCATCGTGTGAGATGCGAGTTCCATCACTCGCGAGCAAATCATGTGGAAAGAATTACTCGCGAGAGATGCGAGTAGGAAGTAGTCGCGAAATGAAATTCAAAACGAGGAAGCCACATCTTCTCTCCTGCCTCCGACGTCGATTCGGTTTCTCGGCGCTGTACGGCCGCGACGCTTCCTCCCTTCCCAACCTTCTGTCCTCTATATAAACCCCTCTATTTTCTCATTTCTCTCTCGTTGTCTCTCTCTCTCTCTTGGATTTTCATCGAACAGGTAAAATCCAATCTCTCACCATTTCCTCTAATAAATCTCTTCAAATCCGTCTTTCTAAATCGCTACGCCCTAGCGATTCGATTCCTCCGTTGCATTTTCAGATTCCCGATTTTTTCCTTTTGTAGTATTTTTCTGTAGATTTATTCTTCTGTCGACGTTTTCTGTGAGGAGTTTGTGCTGTTCCTGTTCGGATTGCAGAATGCGAAGGTTTTAGTGTTTATTGTGTTGAAAGTGTCTATTTCTCGTGACCTTTTTAAAAATAAAAAGGTCTGTTTCTTGTATGTTTTTGGTTTCTGTTCAATGCTCGTCGATCTCATCTTCTTTCGACTGTTTACGCGAGGAATTTGCGTGTTCTTCGAGTTGCTGCCGAATGCGGGAAGGGTTGATTTTGTAGAAATCTGCTTCGTATGCGACTTTATTTTTGTGTATTTCAATGTCGTTTTGTGATTTTTTGCTTGCCGTCTTGCCCTAATTTATTTGCGGGTTGTGTTTTTTTTTTTTTTCCTGATTATATTGCATTGATATCCGTCGGATCGAAGAAGAATCTGATTATATTTGCAAATTTGTAAATATCTATCTTAGGTTTTCCATTTTCTAGGAAGATTTCAACATCCACAGTGCGCATCAAGAGTCCATGCGCACATTTATCTCCCACCATCAAAAGATGGTTGCTGGGAATCTAGCAAACATTTCAAAATGTGAATGTTCAAATGCACCATTGAAATCCGTGTTTTGCTTTCTGCTTGCCACGATTGGATAGTGGCAGATATGCACTCAGTGCACACTGCATACTGTCTTTTCCCTTTTCTTTTCTGTTTTTCTTGTTTTGGCATTGATTTCATTTTCTGTTGCCTGATACTTTTCCATCTCGTACTAACAAAGAAGCATACAATCTCTTAGCATTTCCGTGCCATCAGTAGACTGACACACACCATTTCACTTACTATTTTTCAGTAAGGCAATCTGGGAAGTGACTGCTAAAGTCCTTGGTATCCAAAATGATGGGATCATTTCTTACAAGGGGCCTTGTGTATGTTTCTAACTGAAATTATGTTGCATTTTCCTTCTTATATAAATGCAGAGAAATATTTTTCCCCCATGGTTGAGCGAGTCTCTCTGTCTGTTTGCAGGATGGTTCTCGGCTATGCCTATCCGGCTTATGAATGCTTTAAAACTGTGGAAATGAACAAGCCTGAGATTGAACAACTGCGGTTTTGGTGCCAATACTGGTAGGTGCTGTCACCTGTGGAGTGCTATGTAGAGGAATGATTCTATCCATTGTTCAATGACAATTTGAAATTCTTTTCCTGATGAAAGCATTTCTTCTGAATTTTCTAGGATTTTAGTTGCAGTGTTGACAGTTTTCGAGAGGGTTGGTGATACCTTCGTTTCATGGTAAGGAAACTTAAATTGAGACATCCAGCTGCCATTGTTTTCCATTGGGTGAATTTCTCCTGTTTTAACTGTGGCATACTTTCTTGTGTAGGTTGCCTATGTACAGTGAAGCCAAGTTGGCATTCTTTGTGTATCTGTGGTATCCTAAAACAAGGGTGAGTTTTGCATTTTGAACTTGTAACGTTACTGTGTTGTCTTAAAATGTCACTTGGTTTTGTTGATGTCCATTTGAATTGTTCTAGGGCACGGCATACGTCTATGATTCCTTCTTGAGGCCATATGTTGCAAAGCATGAGACAGAAATTGATCGTAACTTGCTGGAATTAAGGACCAGGGCAGGAGACATTGCAGTTCTGTATTGGCAGAGGGCTGCAAGCTATGGCCAGACAAGGGTTTTTGAAATTCTGCAGTATGTTGCTTCCCAGTCACCAAAGCCTCGCCCCGCACAGGTACCCATTGATCGGGATAAGTAGGTCTTGTTGTGCATGCTTCCTTGCTAATTTTTTTCTGATTCTTTTTTACCTTGGTCTAACCATTGATCGGGGATGATTTTTTCTTTCAATTATTTTGACGCTGAGCTTTAAAAGTCAGGGTTCTTGTTCTTCTCCTCCTCCTCCTCCCTCTTCTCATCCTCCTTCCCATCTTCTAACATCTTCTTCTAAGTTGCCAAGGCATTCTCCATGTCTCATCATTTGTCTTTCAATTATTTTCATTTGAAAGGGTTGGCCCCCCAATGTTTAGGTTGAAAGCAAGAGATCGTTTTAAATAGAGGATATCGTGTCACATAGCGTTTCACCTCTCTTAAAGCCTGTAACATAAGCTACATGTATTTTTAAGTGGCAACCATCAAGTGCACCTAACTGTGACGATTAGATTCCCGAAAATCAGGCCTAACCAATCATCAGGTGGACCACACCATAGATAGCAATGGACAAATCTTTCGATCTTTTTAAACTAGTCAGCGTTCACTTTGAAGTACATGGGTGGGCAATTAAGAAAAGGTTGAATGGAAGATTGGATGTAAGAGTGGATCATATCCTATTTGTAGAATAGGAGGGTGGCATAGATCCGAATATCGGTTGATACGGCCATTTGTATCCGTATCAGCACGAGACAATACATGATGTGGGGTTTTGTATCTGTTCGATATGAAAAGGCTAACTCATATCGGCCATTATGGGGCCAATGCATGTCGATACACCCATAAAAGCTTAATTTTGATTTTGATTTTTTTTTTTTCAAAATTTCACTCATGTCTCTTCTTTTCTTTTTCATCTTCTTCTTCTTTTTCTTTTTCTTCTTCTTCTTCTTTTTTTCCATTTAAGCCATGGAGGAAGCTTAAAAAGTCCATTTTAGTCTAAGATCTAGAGACCTATTTCGGTATCAAAACAAATTATTTGAATGGAATTCGACAAATTGAAGCGATGGTCAGTGTTCACTTTGAAGTACATGGGTGGACAATTAAGGAAAGGTTAAAGAATGGAAGATTGGATGTAAGGGTGGATCATATCATTTTTTGTAGAATAGGAGGGTGGCATAGATATGAATATCAGTACCATATCGGCTGATATTGCCGTTTGTATCTGTATCGGCCTGAGACAATACATGCTATGGGGCTGTTTCAGTCTGATACGAAACAGCTAACCCGTATCGGCCAATACATGTCGATATATCATAAAAGCTTAATTTTTTTTTTCCAAAATTTCATTCATGTCTCCTCTTCTTCTTCTTAGCAGGAAAAAAAAAGAAAGATACCAAGCATGATTTGATGAATTTGACTCATTACATTGAAATGCAACAAAAGGAAGATGAAAATATCAAAAAGTATAATGTGAAGATTTACCATTCTTTTCAATTTTTCTCGTAATGGTTCACTTCGCTTCAATTTGTCGAATTCCATTCAAATCATTTGTTTTGATACCAAAATTATCACATCGTTTTTTGGCCGGGCCCAATATGCCTTCCAATACCAATATTTAGAACCACGGAGGGTGGCGAATTACTGCATTTGACCTACTCATTGTTGTACTATACAGATGTTTATACTAATTGAGCAGGTTGCTAAGCTAGCGAGAGGTTGGAAGAGCTAGAGCCTTAGGCAAGACTTAGGCAACACTTGCCAAGCTTCAAAGAATGATTGCTCCTATAGACTAATACACTTTTACACTAACAGCCTGTTTAGATTCGTTGCAATTAAAAGGTAGAAAATTGATTTCCTTGGAAATAACATTTGGGAGATTGGCCGATCCCCAGTCGAGTGGGCCACTGACGTGGAATGTTCTATAGACTAACACACTTTTACGCTAACAGCCTGTTTGGATTCATTGCAATTAAAAGGTAGAAAATTGGTTTCCTTGGAAATAACATTTGGGGGATTGGCCAATCCCCAGTCGAGTGGGCCACAAATGCACATAAATAGAAAACATGACAGTCCTAAGGCACACCCACAGACCAAGTAATAGGCTCTGTGGGGTATTCTCAATTTCTTACAAGCACCTACGCTCATCACGATACAGGCCATAATGCTATTATGTGATTATGTACAACCTTATCAAGTGTTTTATTTTTTTCAAGGGTGATTGCTTTTGTGGCTTGAGAAATGGCACAACTAGAATCTCCTTCAATCCCGGACTCGTGTGCCTTGAAGAGCAATGAGCATTCTCAATATTATGCCTTGAAGAGGACTCGAACCTCCACGCTCTTTAGCGCTCTTTAGCACAAGATTTTGAGTCTCACGTGTCTACCATTTCACCATCAAGGCATCTTGAAAGAGAATCATATTCCATGAATATGATATCCAGTGTGATATATGGAATATATGACAAAGGTGGAGTGTAGAGTATTTTTATTGACCCATCATGTCATATAAAATACGAGTATACGACCATTAGCAAGCTGTTGATAAGAGCAAACAAAGTGAGTAACCAAAAGACAAAATGGTAGTCTCCAGTTCTATATGCTTTGTATGAGCATGAAAGATTGGATTTGGTACACCCAATATCTCGATGAATAAAACTCGAGGTCGTGGACCAATACTCTGCTTTTGCACTAGATCAAGCCACGTAGTCACAAGTTTCGATTCCTAGAAAATAATAAAGAACATTGAAATCCTTCATAGCAAATTCCTGGCCAAGCTGTGCAATAAACCAGTCCAAAAGAGGAACGCAGCTGCTAGTAACCACCAAGATACAATCAACGTATAACAATAATAGAATAGTCCTAATAAAAGAATGACAAATAAAGAGATAGAGGAGTTGACCAAGCTGCGGGGAAAAAAAAACCCACAGAGAGAGTATAGGCATTAAATGGTCAAATCATGCCTGCTGCAGAAAAAAAACCTTTCAAATAACCATGCAAACATGCACAGTACACGTCTCTAAGGGAATATCAAAGGATGTAGTAGCAGAAGTAAGAACACGAGGCTTTGTAATACCCGACTTTAAGCAAGTATTATAAGGATGCTGAGACTAATGACTGATGAGGCAAAAGAGACATACACCAAACTCTCATCCAAATGTCTTGAGTGGAATTACACCCAACCAAAAGGTGGTGGACCAACATCATTCCCCTCTTCATAAGGTCAAGTCATCGAAGTGAAAGCTTTCCGAGGGGCAAGGAATGGGCCAGGACAATTTCATCTTGACATGCTGAAAGTTGACCAAATAGGTCATAATCGAACACAAATCAAGCATGATTTGGTGGATTAGGACCCTTTACATATAACTACATTCAATGGTTTAGATCATCTATGGGGTGGACGATTAGGGCCCTTTACATATAACTACATTCAATGGTTTAGATCATCTATCTTAGGATTTTTTAGATGCACTTACCGAGGGATACCTCCCCGTATTTATAAAGAGAATGATCAAGAGATGAGGGGCATACCTCCCTGTATTTATAAAGAGAATGATCGAGAGATGAGGGGCTTTTATCCCCTCTCTCTCTCTCTCTCTGCGCGCCTGTGCATGTGTGTGCACGCGTGTGTGATATACATGCTTGGGCATTTAGGACTTGGCTTGGCTTTTGTTTTGGGATCAACCAAACATGTTGATATAACTTCTGCACGAACGAAGGGAGATCATTCACTTTGGATTAAAAAAAGATGTCCCATTGTTTCTCCTATATCGTCAGGAGATATCTTTACTCAAGTTGATTCTCTGTATCGTTTTACTTGCTTACTTGCGACATCAGAACATCCGAATTCTGATTTGTCATCGGATGAAGTACTTGTTCTTGCACAGTTCCTTTGTGTAGAAGTTGTGGAGCAGATTTTCAGGTTATTTGGTATGGAATGGGTTATGCCGTTGTTTGGGGATTTTTTTCGTCACTAGCACTTCATTAGGATTAAATGTTTATCCATTGCTAGTATATTAGTCAGTTTGGCAAAGGTTCTTTAGCCTATTTGGTAGTATGCCAAAACGGTTACGTAATGGCCGTTACATGATGGTAACGGTGGTAACCGTTACGTTTTATGGGGCTGAAACAGCTGTAATGGCTGTTATAGAAAATGACTCGTGACGGTCCCGAAATAGATTTTTCTTCGAAAAAATAAACAGAAAACAAATAAGGCCGTAATGACCATTACGACCTGTATCGTAAAAGTAATGGCTGTGGCCATTACGGCACCATTAACGTTATGGAACACCTTGAATCCATTACTAGTAGATTGGTCGGTTTGGCAGAGGCTCTTCAGCCTATTCAGTATGATGTGGGTCCTGCCTGCTCTCTCTCTCTCTCTCTCAAGGTAGTTTGGAGGATATAGAAGTGTTGTAGGGGGAGGTGAATGATCATCGAGGGTTATGACTCGTTATTGCTGATTGGACAATTAGCACCATTGAGCTATATGGCTACTATGAATGAAATAGCACAGTTTAGACACTTGCTTTGGTTGAGTTTAATCATAAAATAAAGCTTATATGTATTTCATCAGTTGTCTAAATGGGATCGACTATTATTATCTCACCTAAAACGACTGTATGTAAGTGGAGAGAGAGAGAGAGAGAGAGAGAGAGAGAGAGAGAGCAGGATGTAGGTGTACCGCTTATGAGAAAGAACCCCGAGTCAAGTAGCTAACCAAACACAAGTGGTTTGTCAGTCCTTACTCCAATGCCTCCCATTCTTTCCTCTCTGAGAGAACCACCACAATTCCAGCGAGAGTCGAACAAGGGAAAGATGATAGTGGTATCTACTTTTATGGGTGCTTACTGGAGCAGCAGCTGAAGCTGCTAAGTCAATCCCGTGATCCGGCTTTCACGCTGGTCAGGATGCTGTTTAAACAAGTGGTACTGGAATTCCCACTAGCTTTGTATCTAGAGTTGAGAGGGATCTTAGGTGAGGGCTTTTTAATGGCTTAACAAGCAGGAAGGGATGCCACTCAAAAGGTTAATGAAATGGGTCTATTGCTATTGCTCCTGGATAAAGTGCAAGGTTTCAATCTTTTACTCAATCTTGATTTGCTGCAGCCCCTGCAACTGCATCTATGTCTAATGGCATCAGGTAAATAACTGCTGCCACCTCGACTGATGGGACTCAATACGTATCTGTGCCAGGAAGGTGTGTGTCGGCAGGGTAGTGGTAGGACTCTAACAGGATATGGAATTGAACGAGGGGAAGCTAAGACAGGAAGGAATCGAATTGGGATCTCTCATTCCCAACCAACCTTCAAGAAGGAAGCAATCTCCTCCGAAAACTGGAACCTCTATTTTTGGGTATGATTGAAAGGCTGGTATGACATTGTTCCACCAGTCAAATCATCCAATCTTTTCTCAGGTAGCAGCAAATTGGAGACATCTTGAGCATTTTCACGGACAGAATGTGTTAATGAGCGTTGGCCCAGATAGTCATTGATCGGTTAGAGGATGAATATGTCAGTCTCTCATCAGGTGACTAGACATGCAATAAATAGTTAGATTTCGATATGCAGTTATTCCCCATTCATCCAGTTGGAATTAGTCCCACTCACTCATCCATTATGGGTCAGTCAAGTGCTTGGTGACAGGTAGAACCGAGGAAAACACTTTGCAGTAACAGTACACAAGTCAGAACCCAGCTACCAGCTTACACCTCACCTGCTACGGTCATGGTGATGAGGCAGGGAGGACCAAACCTGGTTTCTTATGCGCAGGTATGGACTAGCAGCCCGTCACCTTTTCCCTCTGCAGATGACAACAGCGCAAATACCAGCAAGCTACTACTACCTCCAAAGCATTCATAGGCATTAAAGAACGGGCATGCATTTGCATCATGAGCCATCGCATAATCATCTTCATCTAGTAGGCATGTACCCATGCTCTATCATCGAGACGACCCATCCCCACATTCATAGGCAACAGATAAGAACAAGGCAGGGATGGAAAGAGAGAGAGAGAGAGAGAGAGAGAGAGAGAGAGAGAGAGAGAGACGATTGTTGGGAATACATGTACAATCCAAGATGGCCTTGTTGTTCATATGTTCACCTTACCTATTGTGCGTACTAAGCCTCAACTTTTGTTTTTTAGGTTTTAATTTGGTTGTATATATGATCTTTCACTTAAGATGTTGTAGAATTTCTCTTTGCATCTGTCTTCCTTTGTCTAGGTTGCATTGCAGAGGCAGTTTCCTCAGATCCTTTCACCATTCTCTGCAAAGCAAAATCTGTTCAAGGGCCCCTGTTGTCATTCGGTCCCTTGAGCCTTTTGTGTTGGTCGGAACATGAGGAACCTCATGTTTTAGACCAATAACTAATTGGGCTGGATCTGGTTTTGCATCTGATCTGATTTACTTCCTGCTCCTGCCTGGGCCCAATTCATTGGAGGTGGTGATACTTGTTGATTATTTTCTAGAGTTAACACATTTTTCTCGGATTCACTGCAATAAAAAGCAGCAGCGCAGGGATCTGTTCACATACAACATTGTATGTGGACTTTCACATGCAACCGCTCTCTTTCCCACCAAGTGTCACTTGTGTAGAATTCCTGAAGATCTGTGTTTCTTGTGATAGCTCTAGATTATCAACCTTCAGGTTTGGATCTCCAGAGTATAGAATCACCTCTGTTCAGCTCCTGTCTGTCCTTAGTCCTTACTAGTGTGGGTTTGACGGAAGCTGTGTAAGACGATTATCATTATCCTTTTCTCCCTTGTAGTTAGAATTGAGTTTGTTATGGGTAAGGTTCAATTCAATCCCCAGTTAATTGAATCATTACAGCTGGTAAATTTCACCAATGCTCGATATCTCCTTTCACCTCCGTCCACATTCACCCATCACTACAACTGGTTAGCAGCATATATCATGATTAAAAACAACACCTCAATTTCACAAAATAACATGGGGAATCTTGTATGTATGCCCAATTACATCCAACTTGAAAATGTAACTAACGCTATGAATTGATATTACAGCAACAGCAGAAAGCTGGGGTTCGTCCGCCACCACCAACTGCACCTACTCGCCAACCTGCCACACAGCAGACCCAGCCCGAACAGCCACTGTCACGTCAACCCTCAAACCCAGCTACAGTCCAGCAATGGGAGCCAAGTCAGGAAGCCGACCCCACTCCTGTACCTCCATCAGCAGCTCCCCAAGCACAAACCACAGCTCCTGGCCAAGCCAGCACTGAAACTACCACAGCCAGTCCATCCGCAGTAGCGCCAAGCGAGGGAGAAGCGATGCAGGTCGAAACGACGGCCGCTGTGGTAAATGGGAGTCCGAATCCTCCCCCACAAGAAGTGGTCATGGAGGAAGCCATTGGTGTGATGCGTAGAAAGTTGAGGAAAACTAGAGCGGCAACAGCACCAGCAACAAACCGTTAGTAGTAAATCTCTCTCTCTCTCTCTCTCTCTCTCTCTCTCTCTCTCTCATTTTAGCTTTGTTAGTGGTGGAAAACATGATTGGTTTGAATTGCCTTTTCCAAAATCCCCCAAATGTAAGTAAACAAGAAAGAGAAGACAACGAAGACTGTTGGATAAATTTAGGTAGTTGATGCTGTTGATATATGGTTATTCTGTTGCCATTCTTTCAACTTTGAGGTGTTTCATGGACCTTTGAGCATGCTAGTGGGGGGTAGTGGTGGGGCGTCCAGTTGGTAGAGCCCAATGGTGGGGCCCACAAAGCGAAAGAGGATCCATGCGCCGATAATGATGAAGATGGACGCATAGGCGAACTTGTTGAGCCAGAAGAGAAGACCTTTCTCTCCCATGTAAAGCTCCACTGCTTTCTCAGAGATGGTCATTGAATCCCAGTCCTTGGGAGGAGAGGGGGGTTTAGAGCTGAGGCTGGTGCCGTCAATACCATCCTGTTGCTGCTTTGCCCGCTTTCTCAATCCTCGTCGGAAGCGAATCTCAACAGTTTCTGCTGCTGATGCTGGCGGCGGCAACGGCGATGGTGATGGTGATGGCGATGGGGTTTGGTTCCCCTCATTGCCAGCGTTTGTATTGACTGCTCGAACACGGCAGCGTTTGGTGAGGGTGGGAGGGAGGCTGGTTTGGGTTGGGAAGGGAGGCTTGTGGCGGAGGAAGAAAGCTGAGTTTGGAGAGATGAAAGGTAGGATGTGGGCTTCCATTGTTCCTTGCTATTTTGGTTTGGGTGGTTGCAGGGGCCTTTCCTTATCCTTTTATCTTTATAGCTTTTGCTTGTCTTTTCTATGCACACAGTCTAGCACCAGAGCACGTGTGAGCATGGCATGCGTCTTTGAGATTTCCTGCCTACTGCCATGGGTGTGAGTTCAACCGAAGATTAAAGGTAGATGTTGGACAGTCCGTACCCGATGGATCGGACGGTGCATGTGGACCGTTGGTCAAGCCCCTTCTCAATCTGAGACGCACATCATATTCGGACATATGCTCTGGTCTAAAGTTCCGGTTGTTTAGTTTGACAGATATCGCATGTGTGCATGCCTGTGATGGGTGGCCTCAACGTTCTGGCTTCCTTATGTTTACATGTGCGCTGCGTCCACGTGTGGAAGATCTGAGCTGCCCATCATTTGGGCTTGCCGACCATATCTTACGTTCAGGTGGGCCCACCTGATGTGTAGTGGCCCGAGCTTGTGTTTCATCCGCTCGCTTGTAAACTGATGCTCCACTGATGTGGCCAAGAAGTGATGGCGGAAAAAACGCCCACCTTTGGATTTCTGGCCTTACATTGGATGATATAGTATGGTAGGTAGCAGTCTAGGTGCGGCCCTAACCGTGGCCCCCACCACCTTCATTTATATATTGTATACCCACGTCGTCCATCCATTTTGCCAGCTGATTTTAGGGCACGAGCCCAAAATTGAAGCAGCTCAATATCGCAGGTGGACCACACCTCATGAAACAGTGGTGATTTACCGTTAAAAGCTTTTTGTGGGCTACAAAAGTTTTGGATCAAGCTGATGTTTGTTTTATCCTTTCATCCAGGTCTGCGTTATTCATCAACAGGTTGGATGCAAAATAAACATAGACGTTGAGCATTAGGGTGCATCCTAATAAGCTCTTAATGGTGGTGGGCATTCAATCATCATTGCGCCTATGGTGTGGTCCACCTGGGATCTGTTTTTTCATCTTGAGGCTTATGCCCTAAAATGAGCAAGCAAAACAGATGGACGGCGTGGATATACAATACATACATCAAGGTAGGCCCTACGGTCAGGGCCGCACCTGATTCGAAAGGTGAAATCATTATTGTCTTGCAAGAATCACTTGGATGAGATCATCCTAACAATCCAATCAACGGACAAAAAAAACCAATTAGAAAAGGAGGATGGTTGTGGCCCTCAAAATTTAATGTAGCAAAGAAGGCTTGATTTTGAGTCTCTACCATTTAACGTGTGGTATTAAGTCTAATCCAGATTTTTGGCGAGACCGATGCCCTAACACATGCTCAGGATCTGTCGTAGAGGGCATGGGACCTACCAAAATCAGGATTAGGCTTAATCCTGATCTAGGATCCCTTACCTAAACAGATCTAAATTCTCTGCTTTGATTGTGATTTGCAATTTCATGGAATTGATCCATACTGTTATACTTTGGACAACCAAACAGGAGCACTCCCAAATAATAATAATAATAATATTTTGTTAAAGCAAAATTACATAAAATTAATTTTTTCTTGCAAAATGGGAGGATATAATGTCCTGTTTTTGCCACAGCTCGTTATGAGAGATTCCTGTGGAATACATGGAGACGTCCGCTGGATCTGGAGTCATGATCCAAACTGTTTATATGAGGGACCTTACCATGGATGGGGATTCTGGGCGCATGCGGACAATGTGGCATTATATTTTATTATTATTTTTATTATTTTAGATTGATTAACACAGTTACACATAGTAACCAGCTGTTGGGTCCTTCCTCATGTGGAGGTGGACCTACATGTGTGGCTTAAGTAGTCTTTTGTCCTGTGGCAGTAATGGGGTATTTTAATCTTTTGACCAAGCTAATTAAAAAGAGAGAAAATGGGCTATTTTGTTAAGAGATTTTTTTTTTTTTTTTAGCAACATCGGGGGTTTTCTTTGTTGGAGGAAAAGAAGAAGGGAGAGGGAGTTTTGTAGAAGAGGAGAACAAGAGTCTTAAATCATCAAAATCTTCACATCGGGCTCGTGAGGATCCATCCATATTGCTAGTTTCTTCGATTGTTTTCTCCAAGGATTGTGTTGGGAGCTTTTACAATTTTTAGTAAGTGAGAAATTACTTTCTTCGATTTTTGCTTATAATCCACCTTTGGACAATGTAGTTTGAGTAAACAAGAGAGGTTTCTTAATGATTATACTTTCATTACTTATATTATAGTAGATTTGTGTCAGACTAGATCCCATGGTTTTTCTCTTCACATTGGAAGGTTTTCCACGTAAAAAATATTGGTCTCTTGTATCCTAAAGGTATTGCTTGTTTGTGTTAGAAGTGAATTTTATTCGTTAAATCTCTTGTATTGTTAATCCCATTGATTTGCACATGGAAGGGAAAGTTGTGTGGTTTTCCAACAAGTGGTTTCAAGGATCCGGATTCGGTTCTGATTATTTAATATATAAATCATGCAGGCAAGCATAAGTCAAATGGTTAGTTTGAATGGAAATAATTAGATGATTTGGAAATTCAAGATAAAATATTTATTGTATTGCAAGGACTTGCATGCACTCGTTTAAGGTGATGGCGCCAAACTGAAAGAAATGACCGATGATGGGTGGAAGAAACTAGATTGGAAAACCGTTAAGTTCATTCGGCAATGGTTAGATGATATTCATCATGTATCTATGAAAACTTCGGCACAATTACTTTGAAAGAAATTGGAATGGTTGTATGAAAAAAAGACTACGGGCAACAATGTTTTTTTAATTAGGAAGCTTGTGAATTTGAAATATAAAGATGAAAGCTCAATTGCGGAGCACTTGAATGAAATTCAAAGTATTATGAATCAGCTCTCTTTTATAAAGATTATGCTAGATGATGAGTTGCAAGCTTTGTTACTACTCTGTTCTTTATCCGACTGTTGGCAGACCTCAGTGATGTCTTTAAGTAACTCTGCACTAGATGGATTTGTTACCATGAGTCAAGTAACGAGAAACTTATTGAATGAGTAAACAAGAAAAAAATATTAGGTTCCACTCAATCGAAAACACTTATCACGAAAAATTGTGAGAGAAGCAAAAGTGGAAAACCTCACTACTGCGAGAAGTCAATGCGTAAATCTAAGTCAATAAAAGATGTTAATTGTTATAATTGAGGCAAATTAAGCAACTACCAAAATGAGTGTTGAAAGTCCAAAAAGGAGAAGAAAAAATAAAAAAGAAGGAAAAACAAGAAGAGAATGTCACAAATGTGGTTGCTTCAGATTGTGATATTATTATCTTCTCAGGGTGTGAACAAGTATGTCTCAATTTCACATGTTAAGACACGGATTGGGTCGTTGACAACAGTGCTTCATATCACGCTACTCTTCATATAGACTTCTTCAATCTTACGAGTCAAAGGACTTTAGTGTTGTCGAGATGGGTGATAGTGACTCTTCAAAAATTGTGGGGATTGGTGATGTGCATGCTGAGACCAACGTTGGTTGAATGTTGGTTCTCAATGGTGCGAGGCATGTATACGATCTTCACCTTAATTTAATTTTTACAGGAAGATTAGATAAAGAATGCTTTAACAATCATTTTGGCAGTGGACAATGAATGCTTGCAAAATGTTCTCTTGTGGTGGCAAGAGGCAAGAGATGTTGCACTTTATAATGACTCAAGTGCAGTTATGCAAGGTTGAGGTGAACAAGTCTTGGATGTGTTCGAGTATTTTCATGCTATTATGGAAAAGAAAACATGTAAATTGTTAAAGTGTATACGCATAAATAATTGTGGCAAATATATTAAGTCACTTGAGCAGTATTGCAAAGGTTATAGAATTCGAAATGAGGAATCCGTTCCCAAGACTCTAGAGCACAATATTGTAGAAGAAATGATGAATTGCATTATTGTGGAAAGAATCAGGTCTATGCTTTCAGAAGCTAAATTGCTAAGATCATTTTGAAGAGATGCTATGTGAACCGCTTATTACTTAATTTATCTCATTCAGCTCCTCTGAACGGAAATGCTACAGAAATGGTATGGACCGAAAAAGATATTTCTTGTGATGATATGGACCTTTAGGTGTTTAGTTGCCAAGCATTTGTGCATGTTCCTGAAGATAAGTGGTCCAACCTCGATGATAAGGCAAAATAATGCATCTTCCTAGGCTATGCGAATGAAAATTTTGGCTACGGGTTATGGGATCCAATTAATAAGAATATGATCAGAAGCAAGGATGCGGTCTTTCTTAAAGACCAAACAATGATGACTTTAAAAATAAATAAATAATAATAATTTAAAAAAAAAAAAAAAAAACAAAGTTAAAAAAGCCACAGCCTAGTGTTGATGATCTTTTTGATGTAGATCTAGTTTATCCTCCCACGGTGCATGATGATGGGGAGATGCGCAAGGCCAAGAAGAGATGGTTGGTGATGATGTCCCCATAAGTGATGTTGAATGAGAATAATAGGGAGACTAACCCCCTTAAGAACCACTAGTTGAGCCTCAATTGAGACAGTCCACTAGAGCGAGTATCATGTTCTTTTGTTTCCTTGGTTGTGTTGTGCAATGGGGTGTGACTCAAATATAGATTGGTATGTTAATTTTGGAGTTACCACTAGCCATAAAAGGTTTATAATATACGGCCAGCTAGAATCCATAGAAACACTAACTAATCAAAGGACCGTTAGATCCCTTTATTAGAGTGGTGGATGCGATTGTTCTACAATCGTACATTCTAAGTAAGGGTCTCGATGACAGAAGAGGAAGTGGTTAGGCACCCTCTTCTGCCCGCACAACGTCCAGTCTCTACTTCATGGGATTTTATGACTTTTACAGAATTTCAGTAAAAGTTTAGCATTATCTTGCCGTGCTTCACATAACCAGTGAGGGGCCTGGCAAGCAAAACTAATGAACTATTTAGCCTTGACTTCGCATAGCCAAATGAATTTGGGTAGGTGAAAGAAAATAAAAGATGTGAGGAATGCAATAAATGAGATAAGCTACCCTAGCCTTACATCATGAAACTCAAGGTATCGGGTGGGCAAAAGAAAAGAAAAGATACAAGGAGAATGTAGTAGATGAGATGGGCTACAATCTTAAACTCACATCAGGGAACTCAAAGCCTCAGGTAGGGGAATGTGAAGATGAAGCGTGTAAAGAAAGGACAAAAGAAGTGACGTAGGTTGATATTGTAGATATATTGGGGATGCGTGGAGTACATTGAAACCTAAGTTGATTGAAATGTGGCAAGAAAAAGGGGAGACCATACACCCTTTTTCTATAAAATGGATAGTCAGATGTCCCCGATTCCAATCATACTCTTGACTTTTGTGGATTGTTCAGTAGGTTTTTAGTCTCCTAGGCGGCGCTGCAGCTCAACATTGTCAAAAATATTCAGGACGCCTCAGCACCTCGAATGGGTTGTCTGACCCCATCAGGCTCTCTCTACACACTATCCAATCCCACCTTGCTTTGCACCCTCTAGATCGTCCAGATTGTGAGACTGTCCCCAAAAGGCTCTGTGCAAAGCCCTTTATATAAATTGTAAAGGCCTCCCATACAGCGGTCAGTGTTGATTTTTTAATGTTTTTTTCTTAAAAACCGTTTTAGGGACCGTTGCTGGCATTGGTAACCCTATGATGTCAGCAAAAAAAAAAAAAAAAGTTCAATTGCTAACCTTTGTATGAGAGTTGTTTAAATTCACTCTCTTCCCGCCACATGTCACTGCATGCAAGAGGTTTTTGAAGATTCAAAAGGTATAGGCGATCGGTTAATTTTTATTTTTCCATATTCTTGATGGCAGTCGATTAGATCCGATGGTTGTCTTCTGGAGATGTGAAGGATCCTTCATATTTAAATTGTCTGCATATTCAACAATTCTTAGAATCGATAGGTGCAAATTTATTGAAACTAGGTGTGGTCAAGGTTTCAAGTAGCTCAAGTAATCAGTCGTGATCGTGCTCTGTCGAGTTCCAAATTTGTCAATCGGTTAAGTATCTTCATAAAGTGTCATAGACCTTCCCTATTCGACTCGCTTGGATTTTCAAGGCTTCTCCGAGTCAATAGGTGACAGATTATCAAAACATTCAAGCCAATCAAGGTTTCGGAGGAGTTGGGATATTTGATTGGGATTTGTTTTGTCGGGTTCCAGATTTGCCAATACGGTCAATGAGATATTCATGAGACATGCCAAGGATGCTCACCGTTCGACCCATTTGGATTTTTGATGATTTCTGAGTTAACCGAAGCCAAGCAAAAACTCGAAAAATATTTTATTCTCGTTTTGGGTAGGGTGTCTACAAATATGTATCAGAATAAGCCCACACCTTTAGCTTAATACATTGACAGCATATGTAGTCCTTTGTTCCTCATAAGTAGCAAAAAAAATTCTTCACTACTTGCCAATGTGCCTGGCCTAAGTTAATTTAATGTAGACTCGTAAGACCCACAACATAATATATATCTGCCTTAGTACATAACATGGCATATATAAGATACCAATTACAATGGCATACAGCATGGATGACATAGACTGCTTCTCAATATTTGACTAAAGACACACTTCCATTTAATTGAGAGTATTTGTTGATCGGAGTTTCAACTAGCTTGGAATTGTGTATTTTGAATTGTTTTAGAATCTTTTCAATATAGGATACTCATGATAAGCTTAAAATTTTCTTCAAGTGATCTCTCGTTATTTTCGTGCCCAATATAAAATTTGTCTCACTAAAGCCCTTCGTTTCAAAATTCGAAAATAATCATTCATTTGTCAAAAGTAACATTATCATATCATTGCTTGCTAATAAAATTATCATCGACGTATAGAGACAAATTAAAAAGTACTCCCCAAATCACTTCACGGATATACAATTGTTTTCTTCATGCATAAAAAATTCAAAGAAAGTAATCACATCATGAAATCTCACGTACAACTGCCTCAAAGATTGTTTTAACCCATAAATAAAATTTAAAATCTTACAGATCTTGTTTGCCCAACCTTTCTTAATTATATCCAACGGGTTGCTTCATATAAATGTCTTCATATAAGTCTCCATTCAAGAAAGCAGCTTTTAGATCCATCTAATAGACTTTTAAATCAATGTATTGCACAATTATCAAAATCATGTGATTTGATGTAAATCTAGACACTAGTGAGAAAGATTCTTAATAATTAATACTTTCTGTTTGTGTAGAGCAATTTGCTACTAAAGGAGCTTTATGCTTATCAATTAAACCATCTATCTTCCTATTAATTTTGAAAACCCACTATTTACAATTGCTTTACAGTTGATTGGAAGATCGACATCTAACTTTCAAATATAATTTTTCTTCATCGAATCAATTTTTTCATTCATTACAAGAATTCAATCTTCAAAATTTGAGGATGTTAGTGTGCCCTGAAACAAATCGGGTTTATCTCCATCTACCATAATACATGAATATGATTCACCTCTAGGAAGTCTACCTCGCAAACTACGGTGCAACTGATCGACACACTCCCATTGGTTTCGAAAAACATAGGAATACCCTGATTATCACTTTTAGACTACAGCTCTCACTTCCTTAAACTACATTCAACATCTCTAGACTTTTATTTCTATTATAGACTTCTTTTTAGTAGAATATCTATCTTCTAAAAATATTATATCTTGAAATTCAATTTCAATTCATCTTCCATGGCCTTCAAAAGCTAACACATATTCCTTAATACCAAATAAAAAGTGCACTCAATTGTTCTTTTATCTAATATTTGAAGTAGAAATTAAAACATAACCATCGAACCTTATGGACGTAAGATACCCAATGACAGTCTCCTACCCGTCCACAATTCAAAATGTGTTTTGGGAACAAATTTTGAACAAATTTTATCTACCATATTTAACATAAGCAATTGTAAACAGAGCATCTCTTCATCACATGGTTGATAGGATTACGTGAGCCATCATATTTAACCATATCTAGCAAAGTCTTATTTTTCCTCAGCTACACAATTTTGCTTAGCATAAGACATAATATATTGTCGAGCAATGCCAACATTTTCACAATATGATTTGAAGATGTCTAATATGTAATCTCCACCACTATCAATTCTTTACACTTTGATCTAGTTGATCCTCTACTTCTGATTTGTATTTCTGAAAACGGTTTAGTGTTCCTAACTTTTTGTATATTACATATACTATTATGTATCATGAGTAGTCATCAATAAAATTTATAAAATAGTAGTAGTCATTTTGAGCCCACACATTTAGGATTCCAAATATATCATTATGTTTTACATCAACTACTTGAGAGAACACTTTTTTTGACACAATATTCACAAAAGGGAAATTCTACTTTGTCAATGTTCCTAGTAATTCATCATGCACTAACGCAATAGTTTGATTATTTCTTATATGTCAGAATTTTGTAATTGTTTGATTATTTCTTATATGTCAGAATTTTTCATGCAACTTAGTAGATTTGCATACAACACTAGCATTGGGCATACCAAGAGCAAAAGGATGTCCTTAAGTAACAAAGAATGTCTAATTCCAATCGTGTCCTCCGATATATTATTTCTCATGTATAGCTTGTAGCTTTTGAATGGGATGGTGAAAGTCTACAAAACCTTCCGTATTTTGTTACATGCCTTATTGCCCATAAATCCACAATTCATTCAAGGTTAGCTATCAATATTTTTGTGCAAACACAACTAATGGGTGAGGAAAAAAATATCTTTTATATTCAAGGCAAGTCTTAACCAATGGTCTTGTTTTCCACATACAAAACAAAACCTATCTCCCTGTTGTTTTTGTTTCGGTCTTTTTTTATTATCTTTCATTGGATGCATAGACTCTATATACATGTTTTTTTTTTGGTAATGAGATGGATATGAATAGAAACGACGAGAAATGGGTGGACGATAAGGTGGATTAAATTGATTATTGAGGGCATTGTCTATTTGATATCCTAAACCTTTTCTTTTGTTGGATATCTTTCTTTTAACTTTCAACAACAAAAACCGCATTGTTTATAAACTAAATAGTATTGAATTCAACTTCATGTTTCAAATTATGAGCTAAATCTTTTAAAGTATTGAATGTTTCATTATGTTTTAAAATGTCTTTGATGTGGGACCAAAAATCTTGCAGAGATCAAAACATTGCAATGATTTTCTAATTTTCTATTAAGATTGCAGCCTACATTGCATAAATCCGTCAATCATTTGTTTCATCTTTTCTAATATGATCCTTGATGCAATATCCTTTTTTTAATGGAGCTTTTTTGTTTTGCACACACTCACACCACATGGGTGCTCGATCCCTAATCTCATTGTTGAAATGGAGTCTGTCTACCACTAAGCCATGGAGCTGGACCCCTTGATGCGGCATTCTATATGTATCGAATTCCATTTGAATCGTCCTAATCTTAGCATCTGTTATTTTGGCACAGGACACATATCCTTGGTAGCCTCAAAATTTTCATACATGAGAATAAAATCTTTATGCATCTGTTGTTTTTCTTCCATTTTCTATATTTTTGTTAACATCCTCATTTACAATCTCCAGCTTTCTCCTTAGTTTTCAGCTTGTATAACACATTTTCTTCGTCCAATAAAATCCTAATAGATCTACGCCAAATTATCAAAATTATTCCTATCAAATTTCCCCTTTTAAAATATCAACCACAATTTATTCGAAAACCATTTCTTGTTGCTACATTAGGTAAGAGAATATTGTATTAGTCAATTGAGAGATGCATTAGAGACACTAAACTTTAATAATATTCATTTGCAATCATCACGAGTGATCCTAAAAGCCCAAAATAACATCACACAAGCCAATTGATATAAGAACCCAATTGGGCGTAGCAGAAAATAATTAAAAGGAAAATAAAAAATCTTTTCATGGCCATTGTCGGGCGACACTCACAATACATCGCATATAACAAATCTCGACAATTTCATAACATACTAACGTAACACTACTATAAGCTCGTGTGTTGTAGTGGCACTTATATACCACAAAAATAAATAATATGACATCTGCTAAATATTACCTTGTAGTATAACCTTTCCACACGAGACTACGAAAGGTGCATCAGCAATCTCTCGGTGGAATTTTGTCAATCATCGATCTGATACGGCTGTTGAACACATACTGACAGCATGGCATTATTGTTGTTGTTGTTATAGAGCAGGTCAAGTCCAACCGGTTCGACCATAAGTTATTGTCCACCCGGCCAATAACTTCCAACCTTTCATGTGTGTATGAAATCTAACTGTCCAATACATTACCTGTTATAAAAAATAAAAAATAGCTACTCTTCGAGTGCACTGCACTTCTTTTTTTGCAATTTATTAATAAATACAAATTGTTTTATATAATGTAACACAGTAAGTACATAGGAATGATTTCTTGACTAGATAATCCTCGTGTTGGGATCAACCATTTAGAGGGGTTGGATGTCACATGCGCTTAATAAGTTGGAATATTATCGGCTGGTCAGATGGTACTTTGCGGTCCACGTTGGATGTAATTCACCGGTTGGACTGTACTTTGCGGTCCTATCAGTCGGACTCGAGACATTATAATTGTTGTTATTGTTGATTGGCCAACACAGTTACATGATTGAGTCATGAAGCCAAAATACGAGAACCAATGGCCTGCTCAAATCAACCACATGCAAATGCAAGTGATCAAGCCCCACGTTATATGTTTCATCTCTTCATTCTCTTATCTCTTAGTATAAGAGAGCAAATGCACCAATCCACCCGAGGGCAAATGCAAGGCCCACTAGATGGAGGTGTGGGTATGCACAGTCCACTAAATGGAGGGACGGGCAGGCAGTCCACTAGATAAGACGGGAGAGGCCCAAGGCAGAGGCGCATTTGCAGAGTCTGCAGAGAGTAAGCACTCAGAGAGAGAGAGAGAGAGAGAGAGAGAGAGTAGGGAGGTAGGAAGGGGAGAAGAGGGCGACCGCCTCTCCCTCTACAGCCTTCTGCCACATGTGGGCAGGTGACTCCATTAGGGGTTGCCATCTACCAACAAGGATGCCCAGAAAAGCTCTCAAAATGGAATATATTCCAGTCTCATCGTTCTTAAATCTCTTCTCATGGTAGGCTTTCAATACAAAAAATCTTGCACTCAGCTATTCCATAGCATGTAGTGTTTAAGGTGATCAGGACCGTTGCATTGGTGAGAAACCACGATGGGCAATCACACAAAATCAGGATGAGCGGACTCGTGGCCACCCATCAGTGGCCTTATAAGAAAAGAGTCAGCTCAAAAAATATAACTAAGAAAAGCAAAAGAGAAGCCAAGCTGCAAAAATCCACAAAGATCACTGGAACCAATTTGAAACCATTTATTACCTTTTTATCACTAGTGATTGCTATATACTTACAAAATTTACAGTTGAAGCAATGCAGCAGCCCCTGCTCCACCATCCTTTGGATTCTTCATCCTCTTAAGCCTCTGATTAGAAAGAAATGCATCATTTGTCCAAACAGGGCCCATGCAGATTGACAATCCATCTCCGCCTTTCAGCTGATAAGAGTCCAAGGTTGCAGGAGCACTGCACCTATCATCATTTCAAGCTCATTTTATATGGAGAGGCAATTGCTCATCTGCCAAGGAGAATTAAGGAAGAAACATTGATTGCATAATAAGATCATTTGGAACAAAAATGAAGATTGTGATAAGAATGCGCTTAAATCGTTTTTGAATCTAAGGATACACTACGTTTTCCACATATCTGTCATGCTGACTCCAACATCTGATACAAGCCAGTAATCAGCACCAACCTGCAAACAATGCAAAGATGATTATCAGTAAAGAAGCTCCTTTCTACCACCCGCTTTGAATCCACATTTATACGGGTACTCACATCACCATCTGATGGAACGATATTCAAAATTCCACCCTCTGAGTCCTGTGAGCTGACTGGATCTTCTGAACAAAGTTTCGGGTCTCCTCGGAGCTGTCCTGTGTCAGATAATGCGACCGCATCTCCGATCGTTGGCAGCGATCTTCCCTCAACATTGCTACTACTAGTATTCTCAACAGACAAACCTGTCACTGCAGGATGTGGGCCGTTGTTCAAATCCCCAATCCTCTCTTCATGTTTGCCGCTGTAAGTAATAAACAGTTGCAACTTATTAGAAGAAAGCAGCAGACAACAATAATTTAGGAGTAAAGGGGGGGATATTATTGAATGAGATGGAGCTGCATCTATGCTTTGACTCCTACAAAAATCCCAAATTCCCAAAAAAAAAAAAAAAAATGATTGTTTTAGGATTTATGGCCCTTAAAACAACGCATGTGGATACCAACTTGTTTAAGTGCATGGCACGAAAATTATATGCTTAAACTAGAAAAGAGGTAGTTATATAATGATCAACCAGACTGTACAGCACAGTCGAGTTTTCAGTTTGTACCACAGCCAGAGTTTGTACAGCACCATCGAGTTTTCAGTTTGCAAAAATGGGTCCTTAAGGCTGAAGATCTGAAGTCTAGGAACTTCCAATCTAGGGAAATTTTGGAGCTTGGATCATCCGCAGTGGGTTCAGTTTGTTAAAATGGGTCCTTCTGGTTCAAACATTCAGTGATCCAAAAAGTCGATATGATCTTACCCTTCAATGTCTATTCAGAAAACAGGGTTCAGAAAAAGTGTGGCCACAGTCCACATTTAACCAAAAAAAAGAAAAGAGCCAAAGATTTAAGTCTAGAAACTTCCAATCACGGGAAATTTGGGGCATGTATCATCCGCAGTGGGCCCCATCATATCAATAGCTTGGACCATCAAATCATGGGCATCACTTGTATAAATTGGAAACCTGAAGAAACTGTACAACCTCACAGACCGAGCACTGTATGTACTCTCAGAGGGATTTGGCATGGACCTTTAGTAGGGAATACCTGAGCAGGTAGCAACCTATCGGTCCCATGGTGCTTCTTAGGAGGAGTTGGTACCGCCGATGTGGAAAATCAACACCCTATCCACAAAGATACTGCACAATCAGAACCATCTAAATACTTCCAGGAAAATTAAACTCATTATCCATCCACTGCATACCCACCTCATCAGGATCCGGGACTTCAATAGTGGTTCCATGAGGAGCTTTTATGGCAACAACTGTTTCGTTCTACCGTCAAAGCAAGCATAAGACGAGTTAGATATCAAGAGTCATCACAGAATATCAAACAATGATGGATACATTTTGAGTTTGCAAGCAAGGCCTGCATGTATGGGGGTTGTACGCAACATGCATCTCTCCACAAATGCTTTGAAAAGGGCATACATAGGAGCATGCAAGGGGCGTACTGACCCATGCACAAGCATTGCTTGCAAAACTCATGAAACTTGGGTCTTTCTGAAATAACAGGGCTCCAATGGACCAAACCTGAAAGCCAGGGAGGCTCTTGATATCTTCCTTGGTCACATAGAGCCATCTAAATAGTCCACAAACATGAGAAAGTCAAGCAAAAGAAAAGATTTTGGAGGGGAGGGGGTGGGTGTTTGAACATAGAACTAAAAGCCAAAATAGCACTTGAGAAAGGAATCTACTTCCGATTGTTTTCATCTTCATTTAGGGCCCTCAGATTCTCTTGCATTTCTCTGCAGAAGCAAAGAAATGTCAGTCAGCTCCTAGAAAGGTGAACTGGAAAAGACAATTAATAAATATCCACTTTTAACAAAACAAACCTTATCCTTTCATCAATCCTGCATTCTTCAAAAAAGAGGTTGTCGACATCGGCCTGTAAAGAAAGCAATGAAACAGCAGCTACCATAAACAAAACATGTATTCAACAAAAGTCTTTTGATTTAATTGTAATTATGTATTTGAGTTTTTTGTTTTTTTTTGGTAGGGATTAAAAATATACCGACAATTTTTATAAATTATAATATCTAATACATAATTGATATTAATTAAAATGAGATAAGATTATTTTTTCAATTGAAAAAAAAAAAAAAAATTCACGTCAAGGAGGATTAATAATGTTAGGTAGGCAGCCAGTTGTAAACCATTGCCGTGTGAATCATGAGAATTCTTGGTTTGAATCTTGATAGTCATGTCCTACAATATGTAAAAATAACTAGTGTGGAAAGTGTACATTGGTAGGACAGGGCATTCTATGTAAGTGACAACCACAAAATTTATAAATCTGGTTATGGTGGAAACTGTTAGAATAGGCTAGGTAATGCGGGGGCATTTTCACACTAGGCTCAAGTGGGGTGGCCTGTGAGATGCAGGGGCACACTCGGGGTGGGCGGCCTGTGTGAGGCAGGTAGCTCGTGAGATGCGGGCCTCACCCGTGTGACTCGGGTGGCTCATGTGAGGAGGTACGCATGTGATTTGGGGCCCACGAGGGGGGTTCAACCGAGGGCCTAACCCATGAAACATGGGGCCTGGGCAATGAAATAAAGGGATTAATTCGCCATACTCTAACAGTTCGAGCTTTTAGAGTAAGTGGTTAATTGTCCTACATCAAATTGGTATCAGAGCGGGAGGTCTCGTGTTCGAGACTCCTCACCAGGGGTGATTAATGCGGGGGCATTTTCACACCGGGCTCGAGTGGGGTGGCTTGTGAGATGCAGGGGCACACTCGGGGTGGGCGGCCTGTGTGAGGCAGGTGGCTCGTGAGATGCGGGCCCCACCCGTGTGACTCGGGTGGCTCGTGTGAGGCGGTACCCATGTGATTTGGGGCCCACGAGGGGGGTTCGACCGAGGGCCTAACCCATGAGACGTGGGGCCTGGGCAATGAGATAAAGGGATTAATTCGCCATACTCTAACAGTTCGAGCTTTTAGAGCAAGTGGTTAATTGTCCTACATCACTACAGTGTTCCGCAGAAGTAATGTTCTGTAACAACAACGAGCTGTGATTGAAATGGGCAAGCTTCCAAAACAAGACTGGAAGAGCACAGGTAAAAAAGAAAATCCAGCTTACCAGTTGGAACTGAGAATGTTATCAAGGCCCCAGGTCCATATGATTTCATTCATAGATTTTTCCAAGCTCGTTGGAAGATTTCCAAGTTTGGCCTTGTCCATTAACTTTGAAGGAATTCCATGAGAGGGCGAGGTTAAGCAAAAGACTAAGTACCACATCTGTATTGCTCTCTGAAAAAGGCAGGAGCCCCAAATTTTAAAGACTTTGGTGGTAAGCCTTGTGAAGTGATGCATTTGATCAAGTACATCCAAACAGCCTAAAGAGTCATTGGACCCAACCCAACAATGAACAAATACGGATCCATAACTAGGAACCATTGGGGGGTGGTCTGGGTCCAAAAGTTCAAACCGATAGCAAAATGGTTGGGTCTAGGAACCTCTCAAAAAAAATGCCCCGTCAAATCTCAAAATCAACTTGACCCGACCCAACCCCAATCTTCTTTTTAAATGGGTCTCATTTGGATATCTTAAAATGGACCTGACCCAGGCTTGGACCTACCCAGACCCAAAAAAGCAATTGATTACTAAGTTGTCGTTTGGTAATTTGAAAATTAAGTGTTGAAATCTTAAAGTATTGAATTTTTAGGCCGTTTGATAAAACTTAATTTTAGCACTTGTCACTGAAATTTCCGATTTTCAGTGACTTTTAAACCGTTTGGTAAATACAAAGAATTAAGCACTTAATATTTATTATCACTGAAAATTCATGTTTTTTTTTCCAGCTATTGGCCCTCCACTTATCACTGAATGCGGCAAGTAAATTTCCTTAAAACCTTTGTATTAATTTTCATGAAAATATCCCTACCAATAATTCAAAATGACAGCATTGCCCTTCCAAGTTTTCAAAACTATTTCCTTTTCTCGCATCATTCCTTTGGATCCAAATTTTGGATGGTTTGGATAATCATGTTTTGAGTAGTCTGTTTTCTATGATTTTTACACGTGATGTATTATGGATATTGTCCTTTCGTTTGATGATTTTGAATTGTGTGGATGAGCCATGATGGAAGGTTCCATATATCGAATGGTTCTCGTTGTTTATATGAGATTGGTCATATGCATTCATAGTTTTGATAAGAGAATCATCATGCATGTTATAAATACCTCGAGGTCCATCATGGTTGGCCTCAATTCACCGAGATAATGGTGTTTATATGAGATCTTGCATCACAAGTTCCACACCATCCATATGTATACATGGGTCATGGTTGTCAGACAGAAAGACGAAGTATGTAACCATGGTTGGCCTCAATTCACAGGGATAATGGTGTTTATATGAGATCTTGCATCACAAGTTCCACACCATCCATATGTATACATGGGTCATGGTTGTCAGACAGAAAGACGAAGTATGTAACCATAGGGTTTTGCAAGCATTGAGAAGAGAATGGTAGGAGAATATTATGCCCACATGGCCTAGATGTTACGATACGGGCCATAACGGCCATAACGGCATTTTTTATTTTATTTTTTCGGAAAAACATGTTTCTTGACCATTACGATCCGTTACAGGCTGTTTTTTCTATAACGGTCGTTACGGCCAGTGTTCGGAATATCAATATCACACAATGTATTGCACCCTTGGGATACAGATACATATTGGTTATCGCATGGGATATATCGTTTGTATCACATAATTTACCGCACTTTTTGAGAAACATGAGGAAACATTAGGAAAATGATTGAATTTTTCAATGAAACTTCAGGTATCGTTAAAAAAGAGCTTAATACACACTTTTAAATCGTAACATCTAAAAAAAAGTGCACACAACAGGTTTCCTTTGGGGGTCCTACGTTATGCGTTGTCTTATTAAACTAAGACAACTATATTCAAATATAATGCATAACATTTATAAATGTGTTAAGACATATATATTCACACCGTCCATCTGTTTTGCCACCTTAATTTACGACACCATCCCAAAAATGAAGCAAATCCAATTATCTAGTGGATCATGCCATAGGAAACAATATTGATTGAAGGCCATATCATTAAAACCTTCTTAGGTCTCACCTTAATGTTTTGTAGTGTTATTTACCATCCAATCTGTCGATAAGTTCACATAAGGCTGGATGAAAGGGAAAAAAAAAACAAATATATGATTGATCCAGAGCTTTTGTGGCCCATTAATAGTCAATCACCACTTTTTCCTTTGGTATGGTCGACTTGATAATTGGTTGTGCTCCATTTTTTGGATAATACACTAAAATTATTTGGAAAAACGGATGAACGGCGTGGATACAAAATACATACATTAAGGTGGGCCCCGCGTTTAGGGCCGCACAGACCACACCATCTTGGGTGAGTCCAGGTCTCACCTAAACATCTTTACTTATTTTATAGGTCTTGGCTCAAAAAATGAGACAGATTGTGTGGGCCCCATGCATTATATCCATACCGTCATTCATTTTTTCAGATAATTTTAAAGCATGAGCCAAAAAATGGGGCAAATCCAGAGATCAAGTGGACCACATCATGGGAAATAGTGGGAATAATGATGCCACCATTGAAACCATTGTTTTCTTTTGTGTGGTCCACTTGAGCTTTGGCTTTGCCCCATTTTTAGGCTCATAGGCTAAAATGATATGAAGAAACGAATGGGACGAGTGGATATAGCACATACATTAGTGTGGAGCCCATAGAGTTCCCGTAATAAAATAACGTTGAGATATGCTGGTAATTCCATTAGTTTCAATGGTACGTAATATGGTGGGACGTTGACCGTGGGGGCACCTCGACATAATATGGTGTATTTACACCATTAATTCATTTTGACATATCATTTTAGGGTATGGGCCAAAAAAGAGATAAATCCAAATCTTAGGTGGACCACACCACATGAAAAAGTGGTCATTGAATGGCCACCACTTTAAAAAAAAAAATTAAAAATGGGGGCTAAAAAAGTTTTGGATTAAGCTAATATTTATGTTTTCCCTTCATCCAGGTCTGTTAGACCTTATGAACAAATTGGATGGCAAATAAACATCACGGTGGACCCCAAGAAAGCTTCAACGATGGATATCATTCCCACCACGACTTCCTATGGTGTGGTCCACTTGAGCCCACATATCTGGCTACATTTTGGGCTCATGCCCTAAAATGACCTATCAAAATGGATGGACGGTGTGGATAAAACACATATATCATGGTGGGCCCTACAGAGCCCCTAACAGGACCATCTGTCTCTAGGGCTACCAATCCGCACCGGACGTGGATTTCCTGGAAAGGCTTTTGCAAGAGGTTCCTGCATTGGGATACTAGGTGGGGCCTACTGTGATGTTTGTCAGAAATCCACCCTATCCATCCATTTTGCGATCTCATTTTAGGACATGCGACCGAAAATGAGGTGGATCCAAAACTCAAGTGGGCCATATGAGAGGGAAAACTAGGGAAAGAGTTTCCTACCGACTACCATTGAAACTTTCCTGGGCTCCACCTTGATGTTTATATACCATCCAAACTGTTTATGAGGTCATTCCCATTGGGATGAAGTGAAAACACGAAAAATTTATCTTGATATGAAACTTCGGTGGCCATAAAAATGTTTCAACAATGGTCACCGAATCCCTGGTGTTTCCTCTCGTGCGGCCCACCTAAGTTTTGGATCCACCTCATTTTCGGTAACGTCCTAAAATGAGCTCGCAAAACAGATGGATGTGGCGGACTTCTCACAAACATCACGGTGGGCCCCACCTAGCATCCCAACGTAGGAACTTCATGCGCAGAAGGCTTTCGCATGAAATCCGCATCTAGTCGTGCCCGATCAAAAAGGGCTCGGAAGCCATTTTTGAAAGCAGGGAGGTTTCAGCCTCTCGGAACCCTAAAACCTTGAATTCTCTCCCAGATCTCCAGATTTCTCTGGATTTTTTCACATTTTCTTCCGAAATCACTTCCATTTTCAAGTGATAATCTATTCGAAGAAAGAAATTAAAAAAAAAAAAGGAATCAAAGATTTTCTTTACACTAACCTAAGAATGGTGAGTTTCAATTCAAATGGCCCACCAAATGCAGCTTCCAATCAGGGCAATCTCTTCTACAGGTACGGAAATCCACCATGTTGAAAGTTTCCTTCTTTTTTCCGATTTTTACGGAATATTTACACATAATAATTTTCCTAGTTTCTTCTAACGAGTATCATATTGTTAGAGTGGGATACCAATAATATCGGCCGATAGTATCAATATTGCGAACACTGGTTACAACCATTACGACCGTTTCAGCCACGTAACGCGTAACAGTTATGGCCATTACCATTACATAACGGCCGTTACAGCTGTTACGTAACCATTTTTGAATACCTTGGTCCATACAAATCCAAGGTTATGCAACGCATGCCATACAACACCCCTTTCCCCCCACGCAAATCATTTGGAAATTTCCTATTCCAACTTGTTTTCCATGATTCTCTCTTCAATCAATTACGATATTCCCTATTGAGATAGTGTATTTTATTTCTATTAGGATATTATGGTTTCTTAATTTATGTTTGTCGTAGATTTTTCAAAAATATGTTGTGGGACCCACTTGAGTTAATGCTAATCCAGCCAATCGTTGTGCATGTGATCGTGTGTCACCATGTGGGCCCATGTAACTGTTTTATAGGGACTACCTGGGACATGTTATGCGTGGGTCGTGCGGACCATGTCTAGATCTAATGTGGGGTGGACCCGACACCCCTGGCTCCCTTAAAATTGCATGGGGCCCACTTGATTTTGGACGTGCAAACGTCCTGCGCATGTCCTTGTTGAATATTGCTTGACAACTGGATTACGGCCCACTTTTAACCACTTATTGTGATATAAACTAAATTGTTAAGCGCACATCTAGTAGCACCCGTCAATATCTTTGTAACGAGTGGTCACACGACCCAAACGGACATCGGATGGTCGAGATCTAACTGGAACACATTGGGCAATCTAGGTGCATCCATCCCACAATCATAAGTGACATCAAATAACCTGTGGCCCACTTTTGGCCAATCTAATGCCCCCCTTTGGGACATATAGGTTGATGGGAATGCAGTCCCTGACGTCAGCTTCAAAACATGGGTCATTTAACCTAATCAAAGTTCAGACCACAAAGTAATTGGATGGCCAAGATCGACTCTTTGTTGACCAAGCGATAGCCTACATTGGGTGGGGCATATCTCAAGATCTAGTGATTAGATTGGGATGGAATTTTATCCAAGTGTTCTTTAAAAGGGATTTTGAATGCCAAACGCCCCAAAAACCATGACTTTAAAAATTTTCAGGGGATAGCCCCCTAATAGCTTTTTCAAAAAAATGGGACAAAATTGCCCCTGAATACCTTTTGTGTTAAGCCCAAAGTGTGATGGCGGGAGGGATTCGGATGGGGTAAACATTGTGGGGCCCACTATGGTATTTGTGAGAAATCCACACCGTTCACATGTTTTGCCAAATCATTTTATGACATGAGCCAAAAAAATGAGGCAGATCCAAAGCTCAAGTGGGCCACACAACAAAAAACAGTGGAGATCCATTGTTGATACATTCATGGGGCTGCAGAAGCTTTGGATCAGGCTGATACTTTTATTCTTTTAGTTCATCTCCATTATAAGGATCTTATGAGCATTTGGGCCACTTTATGAATGGTTACGATTGCACATAAACATCATAGTGGAGCCTAGAAAGGTTTGAATGGCAACCCCTCTCCATTGTTTCCAGTCGTGTGGCCCACTTGAGTTTCAGATTTGTCTAATTTTTGGTCTCATGTCTTAACATGATCTTCTAAAACAGATGGATGGAGTGGATTTCCCACAAACTTCATGGTCGGCCCAACATAGCTTCCGGTGGCAAGAACTTCCTAGTTCCTACAAAAGGCTTTTGCTTGAAATACACGTTAGAGTGATGGGACTTGACATGGATTGGGTAGCAGGACCTGGTCGGAGATGGATGGTCCCGTGGGTCCCAATGTGATATATGTATTTTATCCACGCCGCCCATCCATTTTGAAAGATCATTTTAGGGCATGAGCTTAAAAATGAGGCATATCAAAGGCTCAAGTGGACCACACCACAGAAAGCAGTGAAATTAAAAACCTACCATTGAAAACTTCTCCGGGGCATAGAATTTTTTGATGTAACTCATTCTTTGGCCCATGACGTTAAATTAAATTATGAATCCAATAGACGGAGTGGATTCGACACATATCCCACGATGGCCCCCACAACCCTTAACACATGACAACATCGACCCTTAACACATGGCAACCACGACCCAGACCCTGACGACCTCAACTCTTAACATGTGACAACCTCGACCCTTAACAAATGATATATGTTCATTGTCTTCCAAGGCAATGCATTATAAAATCTAAATTCTATCTCCTCCATTGTCTTCCACATTACAACCACAACCATCCATCTCCACTTTAAATACCTTCCGACAATCACTTCTCCCCATGACAACAACTACGGCCATTCCTCTCTATCCACAACCGAAAGTGGCTTACATTTCTAAGAAAATGTTATTCTAAGAAAAAAAAATGATTCAAAATGTCTTCCACCTACCAGTGGGTTCCATCTCTAAGAAATGTGGTTGTCAGAGCAAAAAACAACACTCATTTTTAGGGCTATAGAAGTTGTTGGTGGTGCCCATACGCCGGAGAAGTTAATGATGATGACCCTACGCCGAAAAATGCAGTCAAAGGGGGTGGTGGTGAGTCCCCAGAAGACATGCTTGAAAAGGAAGAATAAGAGTCCTAGGAAAACAACAAAGGGAGAAGATGAAGGTCTGCATGGGCACTAACCTCCAAGCAGGGGCAATTTCATCCCAAATTTTTTTTAAAGGTGTAAGGGGGCTAGCTATGGCATTTTTTAAAAGGTCCCGATTTTTTGAGCGTTTGGCTATACCACAAGGCTACGTTGGTCAATATCCCTCTTTAAAATGTGCACGAGGGATTGGACAGGTCAGAATGGACACTAAGTATCCTTCATAGAAATCTAGGGCCATCCATTGTTAAAAGTTGCTTGGAAACGAACTGTTTCTATTAAATCTATCAGATCTAAAGTCGGATTAGTCCCAAATTTCCCTAGCCCAATGTGCACATTTTAGAATCATCCATTAGCTCATATTGGTCTGTGGGGCACTTGATCATGGAGATTCAATTGGATCGGACCATGGATCTCAATTGATTATCTTCTGACAGTTGCTTCTTGTTGCTTTAATGATCATGTGCATGTGTTTTTATCCATGATTGGTCTACGATTAGTGACCACACGTGTGGCATATGTAGGGCTCACCTAACCTTAGAGGGTGATGGCGCCACATGTCCAACCCATGATGGTCGTGTGGGGCCCTCATTTCGGAGCCTTGCCAAACAGATTTTTCAGTACTTCTAAGTATCAAATTCAACACTTTAAGATCACAGATTACATTAAAAGGGGAGAGTTTACCTCCAAGGCATTTAAGGAGATAAAGGCAAGATAATTGAGGCTCCTATCATGCGTCCTCCTAATTTTTCTGAAGTGTTCGAGATTGCGTATGATGTATCTAGAGTAGGTATAGGTGGAGTGCTTAGTCAAGAAGGGTACTGTTGCCTATATTAGTGAAAAGTTGAATGAAGCGAAGCAACGATATTCTACCTATGACAAGGAATTTTGCACGATAGTCCAATCGTTGCGACATTAGCAACATTATTTACTACCGCAAGAGTTCGTCTTATTTTCTGACCATGAGGCCTTGCAATAGCTCAACTCCCCAAAGAAATTAAACCCAAGGCATGTCAAGTGGGTTGAGTTTCTTCAGGAGTACACTTTTGTTCTAAAACACAAGGCCGAGGTTGAGAATAAAACTGTCGATGCCCTTAGTTGTAGAATGGCATTACTCCAATCCATGAGCATGGAAGTCATTGGGTTTGAACAATTAAAAGGAGAGTATTCTGTGTGCCAAGATTTTGGGAAAGTGTACACATCACTTTTGAATGACCAATCGAGAAGTGATAATGTGTTTGTCCTGATCGATGAGTTTTTATTTAAAGGCGACAAAGTATGTATTCTCTGCACCTCCCTACAGGATTTTCTTGTTTGGGAGCTTCATATTGAATGGATTATCATGAGGAAAGAAAAGTGCAAAAAATTTGCCGACTCTCATCGCAGGTTTAAGGAATTTCAAGTAGGAGAATATGTGATGGTTCGGATAAGGCCAGAACAGTTTCCGTAAGGGACCATAAAAACATTACAAGCCCGTAGTGTAGGACTACACAAAATATTGAAAAGACAAGGACCTAATGCATATATCGTAGATCTTCCACCTGATATAGGCATTAGTTTTACATTCAATGTGGAAGATCTTGTGTCTTTTAAGAGTCCAGTATCTCCATCCGCTAGCCTTTCTCTCAACCCACACAGTAACCTAGATTCCAATCCATTCCATGACCCATGGCTCTTACCAAATCAACCTTTCCAGCCTTTACCTCCCTTACCATCCATACCTATCAAAAGAGGAGATAAAAGAATCTTAGATGAACAAGTGGTCTCTACCAGACAAGTTACCATAAATATCTCGTCAAGTGGAAGAACGGGCCAGAGTATGCATTGAACAAAAATTCTCTCTTGTGATTGGAGTGGTGTGAAGCGATAGAGTGATTCCATCTTCTCTCTCTTATTCTCTTCTTTAAGGTACTATCTTCTCTTTTTCTCTTCGTTTCCCTCAATCTCTCTCTATTTCTCTCTTCCTTTATTTTCCTTTTGGTTTTCCTCAAAACCTCAATCCAATCAAACCCTAATCCATCAAAACCTCAATCCAACTAAACCCTAACCCATTCAAACCTCAACCCAACAACCTCGGCCCAAGTCCCTATCTGTACGGCCATACAAACACACGTGTATGGCTGTCCGTATGGATGACCCCCTTGTTCTGTGGCCCTCTTGCTTTGTCTCCATCGTTTCTCTCTTCCTCTTGACCATTAACCAAAACCCTAATTCACAAACCTTAGCTTCCATAATCCCAAAACCTTAATCCAAATCCCAATTTCCTACTTCCTAAATTAAACCTAAGCCTAGTTTAGCCAAAACCTTACAATCAAGTGAATTCCCTTGAATTAAGAATAATTCATATGTTAGATGGAAGTTCTACCTTCCATAGATCTTAATCCATTCATATTTTGTTAGATTTGCATTGCGGGATTGTTTTGGCTTTGAACTGGAACATGTTTTCTTACTTGAACTCTTAAACTTTGAGATAGAGTAGTTTATTTTGTGTTTTGATTGCGTTAATTAATCTGTTATTTAGTTTCAGCACATCATTCTAAGTTAGATCATTGGACCTGCATCAAAAGGGGTCTAGTTAACAATACGGCACAAACAATTAAGAAACATTTGCTCCAGTAGCAAAGTTAAATTTTGCAAGGTTTCTCCTTTTTGTGCATACAATCCACAACTAGCCTCATCATCACCTAGTGTGAACAATGTGTGTCATCATGGAGAGCTACAAGAAGAACTATATCTTTGTCCCATTGATTTCACCCACCAAGAAAGAGAGGGAAAGTAAGTTGGAAAACGCAATCTATGGAATAAAGCAATCGTTTAGAGCATGGTTTGAGAAGTTCAATATGGCTATTTCTCATATCACATTTCTAAGGAGCTATCTCACAAGCAATAGTGATCTTGAAATAAATGGGATTTAATCATTTTTGGTAAGTACATTTTATGTTGAGAACTTTGGGCCTCTGAAATACTTCCTCGGAATTGAGGTTACTAGGTCGGACAAAGAGATTTTATTTCTCAAAGGAAATATGTTCTTGCCCTTCTTACAAATGTTAGCATGCCGGATGCTCTACCTACAAGATACTCCTACCAAATTCAATCACTACCTTCAGGCCTTCACAATAGGGAGTTGGAAGTCCTTCCAAATTCAGGCATGTAATATCGTCTAGTGGGGAAGATCATTTACTTAACAATAAATCATCCCAAAATTGCTTATGCTATCAATGTGACTACCAAGGTATTCAACAGTAACGGTGGCCGTAATGACCACTGTCGTTGCCATTGCAACAAATTTTTATATATAAAAAAATTTGTTACCGCCCCATGGTGGCTTTATGGACAATTTTTTCCCATAACGGGTAAAGATACCCACCATCGCCGGCATTACATTACTGTTTTTGGATACCATGGTGACTAGTCAATTCATGAATGCTCCATTTTCTCACCATCTTGAAGTTGTTTATCAAATTCTTTGATGCTTGAAGGCAACCCAAAGAAAGGGTTTAGTGTGTTTAAATCATAGTCACCTGAATCTCAACAAGTACTATGATGCTAATTGGGTCAGTTCCTCTAATGACCAAAACAGCTATTTGTATGTTCATTGTGGGAATCTGGTGTCTTGAAAGAATAAGAAGCATATTGTGGTGGCATATTCCTCCATTGAGGCAAAGTATCATTCAATGGCTCATGCACCATGTGATATTATATGGCATCGTTCTCTTCTCCAGAAAATGGGATTAGTCTCTCTACTCATGTCCATTGCATTGTGACAACCAAGCTACAATACAAATCTCCTCTGATATGGCATTCCATGAAAGAACCAAACATATAGCGGTTGACTATCATTTCGTGAGAGAATATTTCGTCCAAGTTGTTGTATACTCTGTTTGTCCAGTCAAATAATTAATTGGCTGATTCTCTAACCAAAGCCTGCAATCCCTATCATCTTAACAAGAGAGAGAGAGAGAGAGAGAGAGAGAGTGTGTGTGTGTGTGTGTGTGTGTTTTTTTTGGAAGGGGGGGCGTTTGTATTAGGTGCTCCTGCAGAGTACCATACCATAAGATGTATTTAGTGTTTCTTTATAAATAAGAGTTTAAGCGTAGAGAGAGATTAAGCTCTCCAATCCCCTTTCATTTCTCGCATCTTTTTCTATCTCTTCCAACCAAGAACCTCATAATGGAATATGTCATGTTACCTTGTAAGATCAAAAGACGCAGCTGAGGCAAAACCATATTGTGGCAAAATCAAGCCTGCTAAGCATACTTTCAACATAAAGATTAACCAAACATGTAACGCATTTACACTTCATGTTCATACCCATTTGGGAAATAACCAACACCATTATCTGAATGAGCATAGCAATAGTGAGAAAAGCAAGATAGGCTAAAAATAATCACAGCAGGAACAGGGCTAAGGTTACAATCCAGCAAAAGAAGAAAATGGAAGCCTCATCAGCTATTTCCATTTTAGTAAAAGTGTGTACCTTCAACCTAGAAAGATGATGGTCCAGCTCCATCGGCCTTGACATACCGAGTCCCCTAGTTTTCACATGTCCTGATTAGCAAGGCATATTGAAATTGGAAATATGAAATAGCAATTAACAAAGAGTTTGTGCAATTACTTCCAACATATCCTGTTCTTCAGTGTCTTCTCTATCAGGCCGACTCCTTCAAGAACATTTGTTATATCATATATTCTCCTCTTCTGGACCTGTCATAGCAACAAGAAAGATTTTCATCCAAAGACAGTTGACCTCACTACATAAAGATCCTACAAAAGCTTCTTCTTCTTTTTTAAAGGTAAAGGTCCAACTATAGTTAATGCCCAGATGCGCACAATTGAGGTATAAACAGGACCAAATAATAATAACAAGAATGCCTACATCCAAAACATCTGCAGCTTCATTCAAATCAAGGGTGCCATCCTCAGCCTGCTGTATCAAATTAATGAATTTCTTTGTCAACAAACCTGTTCAGAAATATTAAATCATAGTCAGCCTCCCTTGCAAGCTACATGAGAAGAGTGAAAGAGAAATAATCAACATAGAACGCAAGAGTCTTCAATGATATCTGGTGACTTACTTAAAGAACTATCATAACGACAGCTACTAGCAGAATTCAAAACGGTAGAAGGGCCTGCAGCCAAGATCGAAGCAATCATCAATTGATTAACATGCTATCTATCAGAAACCAAACATGTCAAGAGAAATAGTATAAGATATTCATGCACGTAATGTGGATGCATATGATTGGATAGAAAGGATTCACCAGCATTTGATTCAGGATTTTGAGGCCCAGAGGGTTTGTGTTTTGACATTTTTGCTCTACTGCGACGCTTGCCACCTGTGCCTGAGACAGGTACAGGTACGGGACTGTTAACTGCTTCTTTGTATCCTTGGCTAGTTGCTGATTCACCATTCTCAGCTTGACGATATTCTGTTTCACTTGCTAGCTTTAACTGCCAAAAAGTATATCGTGTACAACATATATTAGCAAAGGAAATTAGAAGTGGGATCCATCAGCGAGAACAGCTTCAGAAAAATAACAGCATTCATGCAGTAGTTTGGGTAAAGAATGGCGCTGTACATGTAATTCTTGAATTACATTTCACAAAATTCACACCTCATAAAAATGAAAGAATGAAGCAATGTCATGGAATGGGAGGAAATTATGGAGTCTTAAGTTAGCAAACTAAGATGAATTTCTCAATATGTGACTACACTAGATTCAAAGATCATATTGCCTACAGCCCTAGGTGCACAAGCATGTCCATCAAATATATATTCAACCATAGGTGATACAAGAAAAACAACCTGCAAGTATTACATCCATGGAATGCTCTCTATGATAGATTGTAGCCACACGTGCAGAGTATGGATGAGACCTATATATAGAGAAAGTGTAGACAAGATTCATCCATTAATTGAGGCACAAACCAACCCAGGCTTGATGGAATTGAGAAGGTAATAGGACACAAAGCTATACAGGATGCCTGTGGCTGCAAGCCTTGAAGCATTAACAGCAAAAATAGAAAGGGTGACAGTAAATGCTATTGTGCAGACTTCTCAAGTGATTGACAAGCAACAATCAAGATCCGCCTCTCAAATATGAACTAGTCAAGATTTATCCACCTTGAGCCAATCCAAACATAAGTCAGAAACACTCAGCCCTTAAAACAGAGACATTCAATAGATAAAGGAGTGCATTAAAAGGGTGGGAATGGCCGTATTCAAGGGGGTGACTTATGATTCAAGGGAGTACTGATGATGTGATCACATTCTTCAAAATGATTGAAGAAAGGTTAAAGCAGCTTAAGAGAAATTTTGGAAGAAGTTCAGGTAGGAAGCAAAAGACAAGCAAAAGAGAGCTGGACAATTCCATTCGTCCATGGAGACGAATCTCGCATTAGATTTTGGGAAGATAGGTGGTGCGGAGAGAGGCTCCTCGGTCTTGTTTTCCATGTTTATACAAGGTAGTGCGTGAGAGAAATTCTTCGATGGCCCAATGCCTTGCGAGGGTGGAGGATCAGGGGGTGTGGAATCCCATGTTTAGAAGAGACTTTCCAAATGAGGAGATCAATGAGTATGTACGTATGGTGGAGATCGCAACAAGGGAAATTTATCATCTAAGGGATAAACGAGTATGGAATTCAAGCAAATTCAGTATGTTCACAGTAAGTTCATTCTACACAAAGCATTTGGGACCCTCAGAAGCAGCAAGACAGGGAACTGATTCAGCATGTTTGGAGGTACCTAGGACGCACATCGAATGGTGGCTTTCGGGTGGCTCGTGGGAAAACTAGGATTCTACCCATAACTAATCTAAAGAAAAGGCATATGATCATCCCCAACAATTGCATTATATGTTTACAAAACAAGGAAAATGATGATCATCTCTTCTTATACTATACTTTCTCTAAGAAAGTATGCCAAAGCTTTTTTGCTTTTCTAAAAGTCAATTGGGACATGCCTCATTAGATTGAGGACTTGTTTTCCATACGGCACTTGCTAGAAAGGGAAGGAAGATGATGCGAATATCAGTGGTACACCCTTTAGAGTGTACCAGAGGAGGAGGTGTCGCCGACAAAGTACGGAGTGGAGGAGTTGATATGGATAGACGCCAAGTATATCGGACCCATTTTCTGACACGCTACGAGTGCAAGAGCAGCTTGACCGCAGGCCTATGGGGCGGATTTCACACCCTATCACGCGGGTGTTTTAGTTTTAGGCTTTTTTTTGTTCTTTTCTTGTTTTCAGGAGCTTTAGTGCACTTTTTTTTTTTTTCTCGTGGCTTATGTATACACTATGAGAAGCCCTATTTTATTAGTGAATGAATGAGAATTCATATGCTTTCTTCCTCTTTTATCAAAGATATTAGGGTTTTAGGACTGGCTCAGGTGTTGAGGATTTCACCTCGATTTAAGATTTTTCTTCTTTCTAGATCTTCGATGTGCAGGAAAAGGTATGAATCAACTGTCTTTTTTTTCTTTGATACCCTAGAATCCGTAATCTCTTTTATCTCGAACCCATCTCTTTTTCATCTCTTTCGTTAGTCTCTGTATATTTCCTTTTATTTTGAACAGAAAGGAGGGATGACTAGTCAGGAGAATCGGATCCAAACTTAATTGTAGACTAGCTGTTAGATCTGAAATATCTTTATATCCTAGGTCCTCCCTTTTTTACTGTTTACATAATTTTATGCTAAGGGGCATGATCCTGATGGAATGATTTCATCTCTGTGTTGAGATTTGCTTAATCCCCTTGATTGAAAACAGTTAATTGATTAATTTTATTATTTGAATCTCTTCAACCTGATTATACATGCGTCTAAGGTTAGGCCATCACATGTCCCTACATCAGTTTTTTGGTGCCAGAGAGAATTTTTTAGCATAGGTCAATCTATCGGCAATCCCTCTTTGTGATGACATCCATATGACTCAAATCCCTCAAAATAGAAAATCAAAAAATGACTTAACGTTACAAAATAAAAACCTTAGATAATCGAGCTAGACTCGCACAAAGGATATACCCTTCCCTTAAAGATCTATAAGCATAGTTCAACATATGGGGCCCACCGAACGAGCCGTAAGATCTGCAAAAATGGGCCTTTGGGGCTACATTTTCATCATATACTTCTTGTGATTGTTCATGCTTGCATATTCCTCCCTTTGTATTAGTTGGATGGTTTCTCATCATCCTTTCTGTAGTTTCTTTTTGCTCTTTCTTTGATAAAATTCCAATTACCTTCAAAAAATAATAATAATAATAATGTTCTTGCTCATTGTTGTTAATTTCATAGATACCATCCAACCATCTTTTTCCTTCTCATCGTGCTCTTTGGCCAATTTGTTTATTAGAATCAACCAATTCTATGGGTGAACCTCGTCAAGATCCTTGTTCATTGAGTAATTGTCAAAGAATTAAAAGTTCTAGATTATTTTCACAAATTAGAAAGTAAAAGAATTAATTTTACCAGCAGAAAAAGAAACCCAGAAAAAAAAAATGGATAGGAATGATTAAACCAGCAAGGCAACTCACACTTGTGCACAAAAAGAAAAGGGACAAGCAGCCAATGCAGATTGCAGCTGATAGCAAAGGAGCCAGTGATTATATAAAAGAATTAGAAAAGAAAGAATGAAAGAACAAACAATTGTGAAGAACCTTCAAATGAATCCAGACTTAGTTTCTCATATCCTCCTATGTCCAAGGATGAGGAATTACACAATTCTTGGACCTGAGGATATGCACGGTATACTCAGATTATCAGTTTATGCCAGTGGCACCCATAGTTTGGCCCCATGATGGATGAGCCACATCATGAGAATCTCCTCACAGTCATGATCATTTAAATTCATGACCTGCAAATTGATGGCTGAGAACATACACAAAGCAACAGTCAAGATTTCAACTGAAAGATGGCCCAATATCAGTGACAATGATATCCCAAACTGGGAGATTTTCCGGACGTGGCCCATCAACTGAGGAATCCAAGAGATCAATGGTCTCCACCACTGAACCACTGGCCCCACTTGTACGAAATCATGATCCATGTGTGTTGTGCATATCCTCGGGTCAGGTCAAGGAGGAGTTAACATGATTCTCAAGCTGAGGATGCGACAGTATCCTCTAGCCTTGAATTCATGCAGGTGAGGGCCAAGTCAGTGATCTAGTCTGGTGATCTGATGGACTCTGCCATGGACAGCACCCCCCTTAAGGAACAACCCTAACCCTTTGATCGGTATCCTGAAAACACAAGGTCTGAAGGATAATACAGCCTCCCAATCCATGAATTTTCCGGGGAATCCCAAATCCAAATTGGCGCCCATCAGCTCAACGCACTACAGGCCGCACTCATACAAAATCAAGGCGTGATAATCTTATGTTTCCTAGGCAAAAAACCATAAATACCCAATTCAAACTAAAGAAATCGTGATGATTAGATTAAAAAAAGAAGATGATTCTAGATCTGAAAAGAAATCGATGTGAAGACGAAATAGGATCTAAAGAAATCAAATTACGGGACGGCATAACTTACAGAGAGGATCGTGTCCTTTCCTTCGTCGATGGATGGGGAGGGGGCGGGAGATTTGGGAGAAGAGAAGGGGAATTGGCGTTTTAAGGGTCGAAGGATCTGCGACGGATGGAAGAGAGGGTGCGATTGGGTCGAACCGCCAACGCCTCCGACGCCTGACATAAGAGAAGAGGAGACAGAGAGAGAGAGAGAGAGAGAGAGAGAGAGAGAGAGAGAGAGAGACGTGAGATTTGGGGGAAGGGCGGAGGAGGGAAGAGAGGGATTGCGGAAATTAATATGATTTTTGGAGGCAACGCACAAAACCAAACCTGTCGTTGCTTAGGGTATGTGTTTGCCACATTTTTTTACCGAGGAGCTCCGGGTGTCAATGGGTCGGGTACTATAGCTCCGGACCCGGATGGTCGGATCCGGGTCTCGTCTTCAGGACCTATATGCAACTAGATCCAATTGAGTTCGGGTACTCAGCTTTTAGTTAAGTTTCTGGTTAGATCTGGGATGAGCTCACGTCGAAACAAAAGGGTCAAGTCAACCCAATGGGTTACTGGACCTGGCTAAAAAACTAGTGAGTCTAGGTCCAAAATTTAGATCCATGAGATGAGCTTAGATCCCAATTTTTAACATAAATTATTGAATAGGTCGGGTTTTAGATCCTCTTTGAATCAACTCAACACAGCACATTTTGAAATAGATCTAAATTGGACTCCTGAAAACTTGATTAAGGCTTAAGAAAAATAGTTAACCATGTGTTTGGACTTTTTTTTTTTTTCCTTCTGTGCTAAACTATAGCGACAGTTGACCATCATTTTTTCCAAAAACAAAAAAGTTTCTCAATTAGTACTTGTGATAATCTAGATTGTGCAAAATATATAAAATACAATAATAATAACTAATTGAACTATTATGATATTTTGATTTTATCTATTGAATTTAGACCACTAATTTTTTTATTTATACCATTAGAATTGACCGCCATTGTTAATTAAATGACATAGGCCATTATTTGTGTGAAAATTCAATTGTAACTGCTTTAGCTAACTCTAACCCAGACCTAATCAATGTGATAAATGGGTCACATTTTGGGTCGGGTGTGAAAATTACGGTGGAGGACTTAGGTCTAGTTATTAAGTTAATGGGTTGGCTACTTTTTCACCTACCATACTTGGACCAAACCAAAAGTTTAATGGCCTATATCAATACAAAGAGTTATTTCGGTTAGGGGTTGTCGATTCCCTATTTAATTGTGATTTTATGGTATAGAAGTAACCATAGATTCAAACTCCATCGGCGAACCGCAATTCCTAGTCAATCATACTATTTTTTAGTTAACAAAGCACCCCATCCACTATTAGAAAATAAATGAATGTACATACTCATTTGACCTCAAAATATTGCCAAGATAATTAATACATATATATAATATTACACTAAAATTAAATGACTTGATAATCCTAACCAACTTTATTTTAACTAAGTCCAAAAAGGTGCACTTAACTTAAGCCCATAGATTATTTTTTTAGCGGCTCCAAAATAGTGGACCCAAACTAACTAAAGTTCAAAAAAGGCCTAGGAATTTGACCTGTTGGACGTTGAATTTGCATGTTGTGGCAGGCCACACTTATGTGGTGCCTTTTTTTTATAGGCGTGTGTGATATGATTGAAGTGTGGGGTATTATATTTGATCGGAGTCGCCACTAGCCAGTTACTTTAGTTTTACAACCGAGTAGACCCTACAAAAATGTTATGAAATAGATAATTTGAATATTCTCTCTCTTAAAATAATTCCTTGATTTGCGATCAAAGATTCAAGGTAAAGACCACGGTTACAAAGAGGAAATGTGTTAAGCACCCTCTTTGCCTATACAAGTGTATAGTCTCTACTTCATAAAATAAAATGAATGATTAATGATTATAGTAAGCTCTCGTATATTGATGATGCGTAAGTGTATGAAATATTGTGTTAGATGTAATGCCTATGACAAGTTGCATCCTAAGTTAAATAAATCCACATTCACTCTCCCACTCGTTGAAGTGATAACCAATCAATCCATGTTTTTTATGGGCATGAACCGATTATCTCGACAATTCACAATGTATACGCTTGAACAAATTAGGTGCCAAGTGCTATGTATGTAGTGTTGTGTGTGCAAGGCCATATGTACACGATGTTATGTGTGTGCGATGTCATGTTAGACGTGACACTTGTGACAAGCTATACCCTAGGCTAGATAAATATTCCACATTGACTCTCTCACTTGCTGAAGCGATCACCAATCAATTCAAGTTTTTGATGGGCATGATTTGATTATCTCAACAAACCTCAGATCATATGTTTGAAATGATTGAGTGCACGATACTATGAATGCAATGCAATGGATAAGGCAAGCAAGGGGTTTAGAAGGGAAATGATGTTGCACGATACTTGTACATGGATAAATGAAACAGACTGAAAATTAGATGGTAGGTTGGACGCCTGTGTGGCAAGGATCAAGTCAAGTGGCTCATATTGGGGTCTTGGTGGCACATATGCTAAAGACCTTGTTGGACTGGACTAGACTTGGGTTGGATTTCTTTCTTTCCACTCTCACTTCTCCTTGGCAGAAGGATGAAAATGAAAAGATAAAGAAATGCTTAAGGGTTTCTTGGGATAGGAAGATGTCTTTTGAATGAAGAGGGAAACCCGGTTTTCTTGTAATTTGTAACGTCCTGGATTTTCACTATGTTAGATTTCAAAAAATCCTTAAATTTTTTTATCATAATTAACTATATTATCACTTACGAACCATTAACGCTCAATGATAGTTTATACACGGGTGATACCGGTAAAGAACCGCACAAGTCCGATCAATCAACCGTAGAAAGCCAATGAATCTGCCCGATCACTTGAACATCAAGTTTAGCCGCATGATTTACTCACATAGGGCCCAAATCTAAATGACACATCGCTAACTAATCAAGACAATTATAACTAAATTAAAGATCTAACCGAAACCAAGTCAGATAAGGCCCGAATCTTGACTAATAGGCCAAATCAACCCAGTTACTCTTTTAGCTTAAAATCGACGGTTTAGAGTAATCATGACCAAATCTCCACTTTCACTAGTTATAAATAAGCTACACTATGAACATAGTTAATCCAAACCTTAATTATTGTCCACGAGAAATCTCAATACCTAATTCATTCCAAAAATGCCTCGATTTTCCGAACAAGCTCTAGACCGCTCGTTAGTGGGTCACTAGTTCCAAAACTATAGAATAATGTTCGTCTTACTGGGTCGACGTCCATCGTGGGAGTTGGACTTGGGTAGTGTTCAAAACCGCTCAACTTGAGCCAAATGACAAGTGCATGAGAAGTGCAAATACCCTAAAGGAAGAAACTGAAACTTAAGTGAATTGGGTCATCCACTCTTATGCAAAGTTGAGGATTTCAAACCGTCGATTTATAACAAAACTTCACACGTGGAGTAAAGATATTTCCCTGCTCATATCCGTATAGCAGCGACCCCGATCGACTATCGGTGACCATTAAATAGACTCTTAATCATATCTGTCGATCGGCGCATCCAAATGGCGGGTCGATCATGTCCATATGTAGATCACCATCAGAGCTAACTATCTTACGGTGTTTACCGATATGTACACCTCATAGTGGGCCCTAAAGGTTAGAAAGACTCTCCCATAGGGCTAGTATAGTAAAAACTTAGCCCTTGGGGCCATTTACACTAAACATGACACTATATAAGGGCTTCATTTGGGCACCCCCGTTCCCTATATGAAATTGCATTTTCAAATGAAAGAAATAGAGAGAGAAGAAGAGAAGAATAGAAAGTAGGAGTGGGAGAGGCTTTAGTGCTTCCCTTCATCGGTTTCCTGCAATCAAAGCCCTAGCATCAATCATTTTCCTCCGTCGAATCTGCCTCATTTGCGATTGGAAGTAAGAAACAAATCTCACTTCCTAACTTAGGTTTTTTCAAAATGAATTGCATGAATCTTACCTAATTGCTTCTAAATTGATATAGGAACCATTTTCTCCAATTTTCTAACCCAAGGATCACCATGAGTGGGGCAAAACGTCACAAGGTGCAAACCATTGTCCTTACGTGGTCAAGTACTAATTTTAGGATAAATTTAATGATTTTGGAATGCTATAATGATGTGCATGCGTGATTTGGGGAAAAACCTAGCCAGAAACCTACATATTAGGTCCACCAATATCTACACAACAATGAATTGCTATTTGTTTAGTTTTCAACATGTTTAAGTATGAAATTGGTGTTACATGATCATTTCTTGCATTATTTTCCTTATAACATGTATGATTGTATTATTTCTTATTGTATTCTTGTACCATGAGTGGTGTGTTGTCCTTGATCTCTTAGGTAATCTAACACCACATGCACACATGTTTGACTTATGCTATTAAGACTAGTTGCAGTTATCTTAATATCCTAAAATTCTACGCTTGATATACTGTACGCATGATTCCACCTATACTAGAAGATGATCTCTTAATTGTTGGACGTGTTATTGAATACAACCTACTTTCTGGGTTGGTTAGGGAACTGAGATTTGCGAAGATGGTTCCGTTGGTTTGACTGTTTTATGACTAGTTCGACTAATTTGGACGGATGCGGACGGGTGACGGTAGCAGGACTAGATAGGTTGTTTGTACCGGATGTCGTGTGTTGTGTGTTCGCCTAAACTTAGGCGGTCTAGTCCATCGACTGACCAACTATGTTTGTTAACCATGTTTGCTCATGCCTGTTTAGAACCTGGAACACCCCTCGCCCACTGACAACAGTTGAAAAATAATTCATAATCTCGTGAGCCGGGCATGGTGGAATGGGATACTGTGTCCGAACTGTCAGCCTACGCTGGGGTGACGAACCTCCCCATAGTGACCGCGAGCGATCCCGCTTTCCAGCACTCCCCACGTGCTTGCAATTGGAGGTGGGAATTCTGATGAGATCAAGGATCGCGGGGTCTTGGCCTTGCGTATTGAGGGGTCTGGCCCTCACAAATAGATGAGGGCATTGATATCGTCGGGGTGTACCAGTTTTCTCAACCTGTTGGATAAACAAAATTAACTAAATACTCAGTTAACATTATTCATGCATTACATTAGCTAGGATTTGGCAACTCGGCAGTTGAGGTCATAATGAGGGAGTGTTGGTCATGCGCGACCGTGAGATGAAGTCGCTCGAGGGAGTGTTGTGGGTGAGGTCGTGCATCATACATAACTCATGCATAAGCATTAACAAAGACTAGTTAGTGATTTATGAATTCATGTTTTTCATTAAATTCATCATGAAATTGTTATTTGATGTAACTTATGGCTAATGCACCCACCGAGTTAACTACTCACTCCCACTCTGGGACGGTGTTTTAAAACACCAACCAGACCCTTTACTAGATGCAGGTGAGGCGGAGCTCGACGAGCCATGCGGTGTGAGCACGGATGAGGAAGAGGAGCTTCCTACTTCCAGCTTATGGACGGATCACCGTAGACTGTGTAGGTTGATTTTGGGTTGTTGAGCTGTAGATCTAATGCACCATTTCTTTTAGATATGTATTTTATAAATTTTTTTGGGCGATGCCTTGTGCGACCCGTTTAATGTTCCTGTAGACTTGTGTTTCTTAGCCGCATTTCTTTCAGTATATTAGTTGTGGTTGTGGTATATGTTCCAGCCGATTCATATATTGCTCATTTAAACTGATTTATGTACAAATTACCATAATTAGGGTACAAGCGACACCCAAGAATTTGGAGGCCGAATTCCTACACGGCCCCTGAAAACCCGGGGTGTTACAAATGGTGTCAGAGCAATAGTTTAGATTAAATTGGGCTATGGATTATGAACTCGCCATAATGCATTCGCTGATGTGGGAGGGAGCGATCGAACTTAGTAACACTTATAGGACCCTAGGACCAAGCCATCCGGCTCATCTGAACACTGGAGTCTTAGCTTAAGGTTTAGGTATAGAATGGACCTAGGTCATAAGCAATGATCTAAATCAATTATAGTTGCGAATTCGAATATTGGAAGCAATACGACCCAATGTCAAAGAGTCAAGCGGCTGAAGTAGCACGCGTTGCCCCAGACACGTGCATTGCATGTCCAATAATCCGATCCGAGGTAGGACATACTCCCATTTCGGTTTTAACAAGCTGAGTCGTCTCCGCCTTAAGCTTGAGAGACTTCTGACCTATCTAGTCCACCAAGTGAACGGCCGCTTGAATCCAAAAAGGAACTCCGTCAACTCTCACTTCCAAATCCATTCTTTTTCCACGAGAAGTCTCCTCTCTAAGCTAATCTTTCAAATCTTATTTCCTCCCAGGCCCATTAACCTTTAGAATCTCCCCTCCCAACACATCTTCTTCAAAAATCTCATATTCCACCACTTTATTCTTCTAATTTTTCTATGTAACTTTATTTTAGACACAAATCATAAAGCTCAAGGATGAAGAACTATAATTAGACAAAAATTTACTATAAATAGTAAAAATATAAGTAAAATGGACTTTTGACCATTAACCTGATGGAATCTTGTGAAATAACTATGTTATTTGAATAGAGTAGCTTCTCCTACCCCAAATTCATATATGGCACATCGAATGACTCATTCTAGCTTGTGAGATATACACGTCACAAGGTGCCCTCGCCCGGGGAGCTAGATTTCAGCGAGGCCCCTACCTGAGGAGCTAGAATGGGACATGGCCCCCGCCTAGGGGACCAGAGACTCGCGTGGCCCCCGCCCGGGTAGTCAATGGTGGCCCCATTTGTAACTTCAATTGCATCAACTTTGAAAAATCATATCTCCCTCGATACAACTCTGATTTAGGTGATTCAAAAGTTAGATTGAAGCTTAATAAGTCTAGTTTCATATAAAAATAAAAGAAAAATTATAATTTTGTTAGATTTAGAATGATTTGACAACTGTCCAAAAATTATCAGTTTCAGACAGTGGTTACTTTTAGAATTTTAATAATTTATCTATAACTCTAAATGAGATGAAATTTTGTGAAATGGATTTAAACTTAATGATGAATCATTATAATTTTTTCAAAAAAAAATAATTCAAGTATTAAAAGTATAAAAAACGTTACAATAAACATGGACATTTTAAAACTTAATGATGAATCATTAGTTCAGACAACTGTCACTTCTGGAATTTTAATAATTTATCTTTTTTACAATTCAAAATGAGATAAATTTTTTTGTAATATGAGATTAAACTTATTTATGAATCATGATAAAAATTTAAAAAAAAATAATAATAATTTAGTTACTTTAAGTATGAAGAACGTTACAAGAAGTAATGGTATTTTATAGACAAATGGAAAATCGTTGGTTTTGGACAACTAGTATTTCCCGAATTTTTATAATTTTTATAGAACTTTAAATGAAATAAAATTTTGTGAAATAAAGGTAAATTTAATGATGGATTCCTATAAAATTTATAAAAATAATATAGTAACCAAATGTGACGAATATGTTACAAATAATAGAAGGGTTGAAAACAAAAATTTCTGCAACTTCCAATAGACTAGTCATGTCATTTTATATTAAAGTTTATCATTAGGTGTCTATTTAGGAATTATTTATAATTGTGCTAGGAATCATTCCTTGATTAAATTTAATTATATATATATATATATATATATATATATATATTTGTTTAAGTTGTTTTGGTGTAATTAAGTTAGGACCCTTAAGTGGGATTGAGTTTCGTAGTTTAATACTCTGTAAGCTTATGTTACAAGCGGAATACAGTAAAATAAATTGAGTTTTCCTATTCTCTTATGGATTCGAGTTTTAAACAATATTAAGAAGATAATATTCTTCATCTTTCCTTTCTTACTTCCTTATTAGCATTATTAGAACTCCAAACCTCTAGAATACCTTAGAACGTTCGATCATTCCTTCTCTCTTAAGACTAATGAAACTGAAGTGCAGTTTACTCATAGCCCACTAGCCATAAGATCGAAATGACAATATAGATACAAAATTTTATGTCATTAGACACCATCTAGGATAATCATTTGACCATAGGCATAGTGAGAGATTTATTAATTACTAAGATAGACAAGAATTAAAATGAGAACTAGATTTGAACTTTTCAATGATGGATATTCCCTAAACATTTATATTGATCGGACTACGGAATTACGGAAGTATACACCTGCGAAGCATTCGCGGCTTGACCCAATTTTCAATCATGGGCGACTACCAATGGACTAATTGATTTGACCGAGCAGAACATCAAGATTCATCAGGATTAAGAAGGGATACAATGAGTTGTTTGCCTTAGTCAGGCGGACAATCGGTGTATCGGATTTGAGCCTACCACAACCGTTTTTCCGTATTAGCTTGATCATGAAGAGCATAATATACCTTAGGTAAACTTAATTGTCAAACACATAGTGCGATAATAATGATTTTGACATCTTTTTTTTAACCTCATAGGTGGAAACTTTTAAGGGGGGGTAGACTACAATAAGACACGCCATTAAATTACCTTAACACGTGTATGAACGTTAAATAAATAAAACTTAGGCAAATGAAATAATAAAATCTTTACTCACTACCCTTAGGTAACGTCCTGGATTTTCACTGTTTTGGATTTTCAAAAATCCTTAATTTTTTTATGTAATTAACTTATATTATCACTTACGGACCATTAACACTCAATGATAGTTTATACACGGGTGGTACCAGTAAAGAACCGCACAAGTTCGATCAATCAACCGTAGGAAGCCAATGAATCCGCCCGATCATTTGAACATCAAGTTTAGCCGCATGATTTACTTACATAGGGCCCAAATCTAACCGACCTATCGCTAACTAATCAAGACAATCATAACTAAATTAAAGATCTAACCGAACACGAGTAAGATAAAGCCCGGATCTTGACTAATAGACCAAATCAACCCAATTACTCTTTTAGCCCAAAAACGATGGTTCATGACCAAATCTCCGCTTTCACTAGTTATGAATAGGCCACACTATGAATATAGTTAATCCAAACCTTAATCATTGTCTACGAGAAATCTCAATACTTAATTCATTCAACAAATGCCCCGATTTTCCGAACAAGCTCTAGACCGCTCGTTAGTGGGTCACTAGTTCTAAAATTATAGAATAATGTCCGTCTTACTGGGCTCGACGTCCATTACGGGAGTCGAACTTGGGTAGTGTTCAGAACCGCTCAACTTGAGCCAAAAGACGAGTGAATGAGAAGTGCAAATACCCTAAAGGAAGAAGCTGAAACTTAAGTGAATTGGGTCGTCCACTCTTATGCAAAGTTGAGGATTTCAGACCGTCAGTTTACGACCAAACTTCACATGTGGAGTAAGGATATTTCCCTTCTCATATCCGTATAGCCGCGGCCCCGATCGACCATTGGTGACCATTGAACAAACTCTTAATCATATATGTCGATTGGTGCATCCAAATGGCGGGCCGATCATGTCCATACGTAGATCATCATTAGAGTTAACTATCCTATGGTGTATACCGATATGTACGCCCCATAATGGGCCTTAGAGGTTAGAAAGACTGTCTATAGGGCTAGTGTAGTAAAAACCTAACCCTTGGGGCCATTTACACCATACCTGATACTATATAAGGGCTTCATTTGGGCACCCCCTCTCCCCATACGAAATTGCATTTGCAAAGGAGAGAAAGAGAGAAAGAGGAAGAGAAATAAGAAGAGAGGAAGAGAGAGTAGGAGTGGGGGAGGCTTTAGTGCTTCCCTTCATCGGTTTCCTCAAATCAAAGCCCCAGCATCGATCATTTTCTTCATCCGAATCCGCCTTATTTATGATTGGAAGGTAAGAAACAAATCTTACTTCCCAACCTAAGTTTTTTTTAAAATGAATTGCATGAATCTTACATAATTGCTTCTAAATTGGTATAGGAACTATTTTTCCCAATTTTCTAACCCAATGAGCGCCCTGAGTGGGGCAAAACGTCACAAGGTATGAACCATTATCCTAGGTGGTCAAGTACCAATTTTGGGATAAATTTAATGGTTTTGGAACGCTAAAGTGATGTGCATGAGTGATTTGGGAAAAAACCTAGCTAGAAACCTATATATTAGGTCCACCAACATCCATATAACGATAAATTGTTATTTGTTTAGTTTTCAACATGTTTGAGCATGAAATTGGTGTTGTATGATCATCTCGTATTTGATTCTTGCATGATTTTTCCTATAACATGTATGATTGTATTATTTTTTGTTGTATTTTTGTATTATGAGTGGTGTGTTGTCCTTAGTCTCTTAGGTAATCCAGCACCACACGCACACACGTTTGACTTATGCTATTAAGAGCAGTTGCATTTATCTTAATATCCTGAAATTTTATGCTTGATATATTGTACACATGATTCTACCTGTACTAGAAGATGATCTCTTAATTGCCAGACGTGTTATTGAATACAACCCACTTTCTGGGTTGGTCAGGGAACTGAGATTTGTGAAGATGGTTCCGTTGGTTGGACCATCTTATGACTAGTCCGACTGATTTGGGCGGACACGAAAGGGTGACGGTAGGAGGACTATGTGGGTTACTTGTACCCGATGTCATGTGTTGCGTGTTTGCCTGAACTTGGGCGGTCCTGACCAACTATGTTTGTTAAAAATGTTTGCTCACACCTGTTTGGAACCTGAAACACCCCTCATCCATTGATGCCTACTGACAAAAGTTGGAAACTGATCCATAGTCTCATGAGCCAGGCATGGTGGAATGAGACACTGTATCCGAGCTGTCGGCCTACGCTGGGGCGACGAGCCTCCCCGTAGTGACTGCGAGCGATCTCGCTTTCCAGCACTCCCCACGTGCTTGCAATCGGGGGTGGGGAGCCCGATGGGATCAAGGATCGTGGGGTCCTGGCCTCGCGTGTTGAGGGGTCCGGCCCTCACAAATGGATGAGGGTATTGATATCGTCGGGGTGTATCAATTTCTCCAACCTGTTGGATGAACGAAATTAACTACATACTCGGCTAACATTATTCATGTATCGCATTAGCTAGGATTTGGCGACTCGGCAGTTGATGTTGCAATGAGGAAGTGTTGGTCATGTGCGACCGTGAGACGAAGTCGCTCGAGGGAGTGTTGTGGGTGAGGTCATGCATTATACATAACTCATGTACAAGCATTAACAAAGACTAGTTAGTGATTTATGAATTTATGCTTTTCATTAAATTCATCATAAAATTGTTATTGATGTAACTTATGGCTAATGACACCCACTGAGTTAGCTACTCACTCTCACTTTGGGATGGTGTTTTAAAACACCAACCAGACCCTTTACTAGATGCAGGTGAGGCGGAGCTCGACGAGCCAAGCGGTGTGAGCACGGATGAGGAAGAGGAGCTTCCTACTTCCAGCTTATGGGCGGATCACCGTAGACTATGTGGGTTGATTTTAGGTTATTGAGCTGTAGATCTAGCACACTATTTCTTTTGGATATTTATTTTATAAATTTTTTTGGGCGACGCCTTGTGCAACCCGTTTGATGTTCTTGTAGACTTGTGTTTCTTAGCTACATTTCTTTCAGTAAATTAGTTGTGGTTGCGATTTATGTTCCATCTGATTCTTATATTGCTCATTTAAACTGATTTATATACAAATTACCATAATTAGGATACAAGCGACACTCGAGAATTTGGTGGCCGAGTTCCACACGGCCCTTGAAAACCCATGGTGTTACATAATTCTTGACAAGACCAAAGTTTAAATGGCCCGAATTTGAGACTGTCACATGACAAGATCAACGATAAGATTAGATGGCATAGGTTGTAGTTTTGGCTCGAGGGAGGGGCATCAGGGTCTTTTCATTTTTCCACATGCTTGCCCTTTAACCCAGAAGATCCACACGCACTCTGCACCTCTCTTGCTAGGGTGTTGCCCAAGCCGCAGGGAGTCCACTGTTTTGGCAGTTAAGGTCCCCCAAGTGTGTTGTGGCTCTAGTTCTTTCAGTGCTAGGGTGTTGGGGCTTTAGATTTTGAATGGGCTTGGTCCATGGGTTGGTATTGGGCTTGATAGCCTATTGGTCTAGGTTAGGGTGTCTATAGACTTAAACCATTAAAATCGGCTTAGGTTCATCAAGTATTTGTGAGCCCATTTAATTATTGATAGCCCTACTCTCCAATCCACAATTTATTACTGTTTTCGGTTCAAATGTTTCATGGTTGGGATCATTAGTTCGTCGTGTTCCATTGTGTATGGAAACGTTCCTTAAAAATATGCTTGATATGATGGTCCTTAGAGCTATTGCCTAGAGATAGTTGAGTGATCTCCATTAAATTTTAAAAAAGAGGGAGTTATGCTCTTTCTATCTAGTAAAATTTAAGGGTGCGGTTAATCCATGCGACAATAGGATGAAAGTGATCAGTGGTTCGGAATTAATTATCATGTACCACACCCATTGTGCATAATACTACATCCTCCGTGCGTGTACCATACACAACATCCTTCAATCCTGAACAAGCATGCCTCGAGTTTTGAGTAACATAGACCCTTTAACGGATCTTGATATAGTTAGATTGTATAGTTGATGGACCGTTTGGCAGCCATCTAAGTTATATTTAGACAAGTTATCTTGGAAACATTAATATATTGTCTCGCATGATTTATGTTAAACAACGATCATGTGTCACGTGTGCCACGTGCGGGACTTGAAGATCAGTGATTGTATTGGGGGAGCGTGAAATGTTTTTTTTTTTTCACGGCACGAATCTAGTTACTATCAAAGTTCTGTTCGTACCTAACCTTTTTTAGGACACCAACTCAGTTCAATAGTCTCCTGCACGTGTAGAAAAGATAGTTTTACTCATTAAGTATTACGTGAAAAATTGATAAAAGCTGTTGTCAACAATTGAACGGTATGGATCAGTGAACCATTGCCCACTTTTTTTCTTACACACGCCCACCTCGGCGTTGAAACTTACATAGCCTACCACTAAGACATGAGTGGGTACCTACACGTGGTACATCTCCATCAATCCAGGCAGTCCAAGTTGTGGGGCCCTCTCTGAACGGAGCCTATCTTAGGAGCTGCACTTAACGCTGGATCCTGACCATTCAACTTGTGGCCATTGAATGGGTGACAAAATGTCCGGCAATAAAGACTCGGGAGATAAAATCGGATGGTTAAAAATCATCCATCAGCGTGATTGTCGGGCCCATGGTTCAGGCAGTCTGGATTGGCGCACACGTATGTCATGTGGACGGCCGATGAGTTGCCGAGTTAGTAAACTGCAGCAAACGCACAACATATTCCCAGCCAAACCAGAAACTGTTTTTGTGCAGAATACGGTAGGACACGTGAGTTGCGCATTCGAATTGGCAGCAGCCCGCCTTTTAGCCGCCTCCGATTCCGCGCGTGGGTCGCCGAATCTGTGCCATCGAGGAAGGCGGATCCGGTGGGGCTGAGACCGTAGGGCCTACCTTGATGTGTGTTGCATATCCACACCGTCCATCCGTTTTCTAGATGATTTTAGTGCAAAATGTTAAAAATGAAATACATTAAAATCTCAGATGGACCACACCGCAGGAAACAGTGGTGAGTGAATGCCCACCCTTAAAAACTTCGTATGAGCACAAATTTCTTGACCAAGCTGATATTTGATTTTTCCCCTCATCCAAGTTTGTGTGATCTTATCCAGAGGTTGGATGGAAGATAAACGTAACGTTGGGCCCTAGGAAGTTTTTAACAGTGGGAGTTTAATAAGCACTGTTTCCTGTGATGTGGTCTACTTGAGATTTGGATCTATTTCAATTTTTTGGTTAATGTCATAGAATGATCTGGAAAAACGTATAGACGGCATGGATATGCCACATACACATCAGGGTGGGCCCCACGGTCACGACCTCACCGAAGTTGGTATTTCCCCGGCCTCCCAGATTGATCCTGGTGATAAAATCTGACTTATTTTAGATGAGGGTAGACCGTCGTTGAATTTGCTTTTCAACTGTCTAGTTGTTGGCTGCACGTTGAATTTTGAGCTTTTTGCAAGTGGGGCCCATGGTCCGATTGATCCTAAAACGCTGGGACACTGTGACTAGTCCATCCACAGAAAGATGGACGCCGATTGGTGGTGTTGCCAACGCCACCCCCACCATTCGTGTGTTGATGTGTTGGGCGCTGTGGGGCCCAACGTGATATATATGTTTTATATCCATGCCATCCATCCGTTTCCCCCATCATTTTAAGGTACGAACAAAAAAAATGAAAGAGACCTGAAGCTCAAGTGCACCACACCATAGGAAACAATGGGGATAATGACACCCACGGTTGAAACCTTTTTGGCCCACCATAGGAAACAATGGGGATAATGACATGGATGAAGGGAAAAAAAAAAATATCAGCCTTGATACAAAGCTTTTGTGGCCCATAAGAAATTTTTAATGATGGACGTTCAATCTTCACCTTTTACTTTGGTGTGGTGCACTAGAGCTTCCGATCTGCTTTATTTTTGGTTGAGAAATTTACGACTGTACGCCCCATTTATGGCCCATTTAGGAGACTAAGCCCACCTCATTTTCCCTTGCGAGAATATGCCCCAGCTGTACGGATGGCTTGCCAAAGGTCGAAAATGCCCCTGCTTGTTCCGTTAAGCGGATCGGTGGTGCTCGAAGACGAGCGCTGACACTCCTCGAACTCCAAGTTGTATGAACGGTTCAAAACATATCAAAGTTACATGGGCCCCACAGTTACGTATTTATTATATCCACAACGTTCATCCATATTTCGAGATCATTTCGGAGCATTATCCAAAAAAAAAAAAAAATCATATCCAAAGATCAGCTGGACCATACCACAAAGAGCCGTTAAAAATTTTGTAGGGCCCACCATAACATTTATTTTCCATCCAATCTATTCATAAGGTCACAAAAGCCTGGATGAAGAGGGAAAAAAAATTTCATAATGATCCAAAACTTCTGTGACCCCTAAAAGGTTTTCAATGGTAGACGTTTAGACGTTCAATCCTCCACAACCTTTAGTGTGGTCCACTTGATAGCTAGATCTGTCTTATTTTTTGTCTCAAGCCTTAATACGAGTTCGTCCAATATATGGACGGTTTGGATATAACACATACCTCATCATAGGACCCACAAAAAGCGGTGGGGATTACAAAAGTAAAAAATAAAATAATAATAAATAAATAGGCCAGGAACTTATGACTACGGTGTTTTCTATAGCTACGGATTATAACCGTAGCCATACTGTAGCTCTTGCCGCTTCGATATGTCCTTTTATATGTATCGAAGGTCTTTCGATTAATCGAAAAAGGTCCAGAACTGTCCAGCGAGTTTGCCTCAAAAATCCTGCAATTTTCGATACATATCGAAGAGTATTCGATATGTATCGAAGGCGAAATGACCAATAGCTACGGATTATAACCGTAGCCATAACTGTAGTCTGTGCCAGTTTATGAAATTTTTTTTATTTTTTTTTATTTATTTTTTTACTTGGATAAATTTATTCTACCTACAATTTTCTCTAATACATATTTATATAAATATGTATATATAAGCATATAAAAAAAAATTTCCCTCTAATTTTCATTTATTTCTTTATTCATTTAATAAGAATATCTCCTAAACCAAAATTAGTTACTTGACGCACCCTATATGATTTTGGGATAGAAGAAGCTACTTTAGCCAACTAACCTAGTTATTTTTCAAGATTCCATTAGATTTATGGTCGAAAATCCATTTCATTCACTCCATGGTCAGTTTCAATCAGTTCGCGGTCAATTTCATTCATTTCATTTACTTCACGATCAATTCCATGCATTTCATGGTCAATCCCAACGATTCCGTTTTGATTCACGGTCATTTCCATGCATTTCACGGTCAATTCCCTTCACTTCACGGTCATTTGCATGCATTTCACGGTCAATTCGCTTCAATTCATGATCATTCCCATGCATTTCACAGTCATCCCAAACTATTCCGTGTTGATTCACGGTCATTTCGAGGCATTTCACGGTCATGCCCCTTCACTTCACGATCATTTGCATGCATTTCACAGTCAATTCGCTTCAATTCATGATCATTCCCATGCATTTCACGGTCATCCCAAACTATTCCGTGTTGATTCACGGTCATTTCGAGGCATTTCACGGTCAATTCCCTTCACTTCATGGTCATTTGCATGCATTTCACGGTCAATTCGCTTCAATTCATGATCATTCCCATGCATTTCACGGTCATCCCAAACTATTCCGTGTTGATTCACGGTCATTTCGAGGCATTTCACGGTCAATTCCCTTCACTTCACGATCATTTGCATGCATTTCACGGTCAAGTCACTTCAATTCATGATCATTCCCATGCATTTCACGATCATCCCAAACTATTTCGTGTTGATTCAGGTCATTTCGAGGCATTTCACGGTCAATTCCCTTCACTTCACGATCATTTGCATGCATTTCACGGTCAATTCGCTTCAATTCATGATCATTACCATGCATTTCACGGTCATCCCAAACTATTCCGTGTTGATTCACGGTCATTTCAAGGCATTTCACGGTCAATTCCCTTCACTTCACGGTCAATTCCCTTCACTTCACGATCATTTGCATGCATTTCACGGTCAATTCGATGCATTTCACAATCAATTCCCTTCACTTCACGGTCATTTTCATGCATGGAACGATCAATGAAGGCGATTCCTCTTCACTTCACGGTCATTTCCATGCATTTCACAGTCAATTCCCTTCACTTCACGGACAATTCGATGCATTTCACAGTCAATTCCCTTCACTTTACGGTCATTTTCTTGCATTCATGGTCATTTCTGGCGATTCCGCTTCACTTCACGGTCATTTCCATGCATTTCACGGTCAATTCCCTTCACTTCACAGACAATTCCATGCATTTCACGGTCAATTCCCTTCATTTCACGCTCATTTCCATGCAATGTATGGTCAATTCCGACGATTCCACTTCACTTCACGGTCATTTCCATGCATTTCACCGTCAATTCCCTTCACTTCACGGTCATTTCCATGCATTTCACCGTCAATTCCTTCCACTTCACGGACAATTCCATGCATTTCACGGTCAACTCCCTTCACTTCATGGACAATTCCATGCATTTCACGGTCAATTCCGACAGTTCCGTGCACTTCGAGTGTCCAACCTTCCCACACTTGAAAGAAATCGAAATTGTCTATGATCGACTACCTCTTGTCATCCAATGCCTTTGTTGGTCAGATTGGGAACATTTCCTTGGCTGTGCTACCACACCCTTTGTGGTTGCAGAAGTTCCTCGTACATAGTATCAACATCTACCGAAACTTCACTTCCTGTACTAGGCAACGGTTGGGATCATTTCCCATTTGATGTATTGAATGATGCACTCTCTCGCCCATTGACATCTCTTGTACCCCCATCTGTATGTAAACCGGGTTCCTTGGTAGGCAGATGGTAGGAAACCTCCGCCACTTGGAATCCTTCACCAAAAGATGATGGCGGCCCTTTATCTATGAATCCATGGAGTAACATACCCTCCAGTGCATTACCATTTCCTTCTGCCCCTTCGTGTAAATCAAGACCCTTGATTAGTGGATGGTGGCTTCCCTCCGCTTCAAATACTTTTTGAGATGATGATAGTAGTTCGTTCTCTATCGACCCATGGAATAACACACCCTCTAAATCCCTACCATCTCCTTCTCCCCCTTCATGCAAATAAATATCCTCAATTTTAAGATGGTGGCCCACCTCTTTCACTTCAGATCCTCCACCAGATGATGAAACTGGCCCTCTCTATTGACTCATCAAATGATATATCCTCGCGTTTGTCATCATCTCATACCCCTTGTTCATGCAGATTAATCCTTTCGATCGGTGGATGGTGGTCCACTTCCACTTCAAATCCTTCACCTGATGATTTCTCTATTGACTGATGCAATATCACATCCTCCAGTCCATTATCATATCCTTCTTTGAGCACTTCGATCAATAGAGATTCTTTACCAGATGATGATAGACAGTCATTCTCAATTGACCCATACAACAACATACCCTCGATTCCATCACCATCTCCTTCCCCTTCTTCATTTAAATCGAGCTTCTCGATCAGCGAATGGTGCCCCACCTCCTCCACTTGAAATCCTTCCCCAGTCAATAAGATTCTAGTTGTTGGACCATTGTGGTACATTTTCGATATATCGATATTTACTCGATATATACTTACTTCGATATATCGAAATATCGGAGAGATAATCGATAATTGCACTAAAAAAGCAGTTCGATGCTGGACAATTTCTGAAAATTTCCGATATATCGAAATCTAATCGATATATCGATACCCCGATATATCGACATCTACTCGATTATATCAATAATACAATTTAAAAAGCATTTTGTCGCTGGACAGTGTGTGACTATTTTCGATCAATCGAATAATAGTCGATATATCGGTCGGTTGTAAGGATGACTTACTACTATTATATCGACTAGATTTCGATATAATCGATAACTTACTCTACCATTAATCGATTAGGTTTCGATTATATCGAAGAGTTTCGATATATCGTGTTCTATTCGATATATCAAAGTGTAATTTTTTCATTTTTTTTTCTAATGTGTTTTTTATTTTTATTTTTTGTTTTGATTTTTTAGGTTATCTTGTTAGTACACACCCATGTCGGTACACACTCCATGTTATCCAAGTTGTGTTCATAGTGTGCTTCTTTTAGTCTCTTAAGTTGCACGGACATTTGCATGCATTCACGGTCAAATCGCTTCAAACCATGATCATTCACATGCATTTCACGGTCATCCCAAACAATTCCGTGTTGATTCACGGTCGTTTCGAGGCATTTCGCGGTCAATTCCCTTCACTTCACGGTCATTTGCATGCATTTCACGGTTAAATCGCTTCAAACCATGATCATTCCCATGCATTTCGCGGTCATCCCAACAATTCCGTGTTGATTCACGGTCGTTTTGAGGCATTTCGCGGTCAATTCCCTTCACTCCACGGTCATTTGCATGCATTTCGTAGTCAAATTACTTCAAACCATGATCATTCCCATGCATTTCACGGTCGTCCCAAACAATTCCGTGTTGATTCACGGTCGTTTCGAGGCATTTCGCAGTCAATTCCCTTCACTTCACGGTCATTTGCATGCATTTCACGGTCAAATCGCTTCAAACCATGATCATTTCCATGCATTTCCCCGTCATCCCAAACAATTCCGTGTTGATTTACGGTCGTTTCGAGGCATTTCGCGGTCAATTCCCTTCACTTCACGGTCAATTGCATGCATTTCGCGGTCAATTCGCTTCAAACCATGATCATTCTCATGCATTTCCTGGTCGTCCCAAACAATTCCATGTTGATTCATGGTCGTCCCAAACAATTTCCATCCATCAGATCTGGAATTCAAGAGCATGGCGAAAATTATAGATCGTTGTATAAATGAACTACAAATAAAGACTATAAAATTGCTACAGAGAAAAGTCAATCCCATATTCATTGACAAACCACCTTGGGTGGTGCCGAAACTAGAGTGAAACCACTAGGCAGACACAGTTTTACTTTTTGACTGACGGCATAGAGAATCCCCAACATGAATGGGGTAAGATTAGACCTGTTGGTGCTCCTGGGATAGTGAAAAGGCCTGGCTATATGTCATATGTCCTAGAGGGGGGGGGGGGTGAATAGGACAATGCCAAATAAAACTTATAACAGCGGAATTAAAAAGAATATGATAGCCAAAATAAATCACAATGCAAGAAAGTAAAATAACCTCAAAATTCAGATCTTGAGAGGTTGATACAAATGTTGTTCTAAGGACGACCTTACACCAAAAACCAGAGTTTATGGTAGGACAACCTTATTTCTACAAAGATCTTTGTATCAAATCTCAAACCGAAGAGGAATACATAAATAAATACAAACTGAATTAAAATAAATTGTAATCACAAATATATTGTTCTAGGGACAGCCATACACCATAAAAATGGCAGGGCAACCTTGCTGGAACAACTTTTAAAGGAAATTGAATATCAAGCTGATAAAGGAATAACAGAAAATAAATTCTAAACTATTACAACATTCTCACAAAGCTTGAATTAAATAATTACAACATTCACCACCATACATACATCCCACAAAAGAATAATTAAAGATCAGAAGAATAAATCATTCAACCACAACACAAGGGATTATAGTGGTTTGCCTGTGTGTTCACCAACTGTTAAACAATAGCCACACAAATGCTACTCCACTCCTAATATCCTCACACAGGAGATATTAGCATTTACTAACAAAATAGGTTTTCCTAGGTTCACCCAAAACCTTTACAATTGTGTCTTTGTCTGTGGGCTTACACAATTAAAAAAACCCCACTTCTGAGTTTTCCTGGCTCTCCTCAGATAACCAATACAACAAGATTTTTCTGGCAAATCTTGAAAGAAACTAAAACAGAAAGGAATTTATAATTAAATGTAAAATACCTGATTATCTCCTTCGATGTAGTAGCCCGGTAGAACCAAATCAGAGTAGATGATTGAATGTCCAAGTTCAATGTCCAGTACTCAATTACAATGGTTCTAATTCTAATAGTTTTTAAATTAAACCAAATAGGGCTTGCCTTAATTGATTTTGATTCCAAAGAAAGGGAATAACAATTCCTCTTATCAAATTAGATTGGAATAGCAGAAACAAAATTAATTAAATAAAGCTAAGGAAAGAGAATATTAAATAAGCACACTTAGCTTAGATGGAGCACAAAATTATCTCTCAGAAGTTCGACGAAGATTGGCTTGAATGGATTAATTAATTCGATGATTTCTTCTGAGATTCGTGCACTATTTATAGGTGAACAGATCGCGTCTTCGATCGTCTAGGGAGCTCTTCGACAGTCGAAGCAATAATGATATTTGAAAAATCAGCGCGATAAGCTTTGGACGCTTTACGATCGGTCGAAGGTCTCATTCGATCGTCGTAGGTCTCCTTCGATCGTCAAGAACTCAAAAACATCGGATTTTGAGTTGAAGATTTTCGGCTAGTCGAAGATGCGATCGAAAACAAATAGACTGGTCGAACAGATTCTGGACTAGTCGAAGCCTAATGAATTTATCCGATTTTTGTAACAAACTCACGACTGATCGATGAATTTCTTAGACTGGTCAAAGCAACTCTAGGACTAGTCGAAGAAGGCCTAGGACTAGTCGAAGAACAGACCAAACTTATGTAAAATAAACATTCGACTTATGTATCCAAAATGACCTACTTCTAAGGTCAACCTATGGTCAGTCAAACCTCAATCATGAAGTAAGGACATTGAAACATTAGGAACTAGTGACCTTGAAGTATGAGCCTTGAAGTCTTGATGTAGCTCAATCTTGAAATCTTGATGTAGCTCAATCTTGAAAGTGTCTTGAGTTCTTTACAAACTGCCTTGAACTCTTCATGAAGTCTTGCAGCTTGAGTCTTGTCTTGTGAGCAGCTTGCATTCAAGATTGATCCTTGTACTTGTGAGCTTTGCTTGTTATGAGCTTAGCTTGTTCATGAATGTTGATCCTTGAGAGAGCTTCACTTATGCAAGTTATATATAATAGTGATTTTAGCACCACAAATTTGACAACAGGCAGGGATATAAACTATAGCACTTACAGATAGACGTTTGTGCAAAAAATTGCGTGAATAATGCGGAATTGTGCAGACATGTGGGTGGTATCTCAATATATCGAAAGAGGGCAACGGTCGGACAAAGGTTTTATGGATTTTCAAATCTTTTACAATCGAGTCTACTTCGATATATATATTGACAAGTTCTTCGATATATCAAATATTAATCGATAATATCGAAAAATCATTTTCGATGAGCATTCATTTCTGGACAGATTTTGGTGTTATTCGATATATCGTAAACTATTCGATACATATGGACGTACAAATCGAAGTTTAATCGATATATCAAAGATTCGATAAATTGACGGAGTGTCGATATTATCGATAATTCGTTTCAGAAGAGCAGTGTGTTTCTGGACAATTGAGGAACATTTTCGATATATTGTAATTTAGTCGATATATCGAACTCTTATCAATATTATCGATAATTCCTTTTAGAAACGCATTTTGTCTCTGGATATATTCTGACAATTTTTGATAAATCGAACTATACTCGATATATCGATACATGATATCAATGGATATGCAATGTATCGAACCGTTGTAACGATGACTTAGTTAAATATCATCGACTAGAGTTCGATGTTATCGACAACTTAAGCTCGATGTCATCGATTGGACTTCGATAACATCGAAGCGTACTTTTCTTTTTTCCTTAAAAAAATTCAGTGAAATCTGTTTTTATAATCGAGTGTCTTTCGATTGATTTCGAAATTTCCTAAGTCGATTGTATAATCGAAAAATTGTTTTAAAACATCATTTTGTCTCTGGATAATTTTGGACTAATTTCGATATATCGAACTGCGGCAACTGTCGACATATCAAGATGACTGAACAAAACATGGTTTTTGGAAAAGGAACTGCTTAGCTGAGACTAGAATTCTGTGAAGTGAAGGGGCATGACCGCGAAATGCATGGAAATGACTGTGAAGTAAAGGCGATTGGAATGTGAAATGCGTCGAAATGACTGTGAAGTGAAGGGGCATGACCGTGAAATGCGTCGAAAGGACCGTGAATCAACACAGAATATGCGGGAATAATTGTGATATGCATGGGAATGACCGTAAAGTGAAGCGATTGGACCGCGAAATGCGCGAAAATGATCGTGAAGTGAAGACGATTGGACTGTGAAATGCGCCGAAATGACCGTGAAGTGAAGGGGCATACCGTGAAATGCACCGAAATGACCGTGAATCAACACAGAATATGTAGAAATGACCATGATATGCATGAAAATGACCGTGAGGCGAAGCGATTGGACCACGAAATTCGCGAAAATGACCGTGAAGTGAAGGGGCATGATCGTGAAATGCGCCGAAAGGATCGTGAATCAACACGGAATATGCGGGAATGACCGTGATATGCATGGAAATGACCATGAAGTGAAGGCGATTGGACCGTGAAATGCGCCGAAATGACTGTGGAGTGAAGGGGCATAACCGTGAATCAATACGGAATATGTAAGAATGACCGTGATATGCATGGAAATGACCGTGAGGTGAAACGATTAGACCGCGAAATACGCAGAAATGACTGTGAAGTGAAGGGACATGATTATGAAATGTGCCGAAATGACCGTGAATCAACACGAAATATGTGAGAATGACCGTGATATGCATGGAAATGACCATGATATGCATGGAAATGCCGAAATTTTCTCCTGCTCTTTGTGGTGTGGTCCAGTTGCTCTTTGGATATGATTTTTTTTGCCTGGATAATGCTCCGGAATGATCTTGAAATATGGATGAACGTTGTGGATATAATAAATACGTAACTGTGGAGCCCATGTAACTTTGATATCTTTTGAACCGTTTGTACAACTCGGAGTTCGAGGAGTGTCAGCACTCGTCTTCGAGCGCCACTTATCCGCTTGAAGGAACAAGCAGGGGCATTTTCGACCTTTGGCAAGTTATCCGTACAGCTGGGGCGTATTCTCGCAAGGGAAAATACGGTGGGCTTGGTCTCGTAAATAGGGCCATAAATGGGTTGTACAGTCGCAAATTTCCCTTTTTGGTTTATGCTCGGTGACGAAGCGGGCAAAACAGATGTACAGTGTTGATATAAAACACATGCATCACGTTGGCCCCGCAACGCCCAACACATCGACACACCACCGTTATGGGTGGTGTTGGCAACACCACCTAATCCGTGACCACGGAAAGATACCTAAAAATGGAAGAACCGGGCCAGGAACCTTTCGGGCCTTATTGGTTGGATGGAAATCATTATTTTATTTCTTAGCCGTTGGTTTGTTGACCAGCTATTGAAAGGAGAACGCTTGTATGCCAGGCGTATTAATCTACCGGGGTATCTTTCTTTTGGAAAATGACTTAACTTGGATTAAATCCACCACGTCCATAAGGAGCATCACCCCTTGTTCATCCTTTATTCAAAAAAATCAGGCTGATTGAACACTCAGTTGGACTGGACATCAAATAAAATTATACCTGAAAACCTTTAAATTCACGTGGTGTGGCCTATCTATGCTCTGGAATACTGTGATTTTTGGCTAAATCTTTCATCCCCATGAGGTGAATGAGATGAATGGATTGGATACAAAGGTGGTTTTGGTGTCCATGCACGTTCTCAGGGAACGTTGCACCCCATCAGTTACAAACGTGAAACATCCGACCATCGCTTTTTGTTGTATCCGAAGTTCCGAACTGCACGAGGTTTGCAAAAAAGATGCATGGCCCACCTAATGTGTAGCATCCTGATAGCAAGGTGGTGGGCGAAGCAAACGGTTTGATCCTCAGAGATCAGAAGATCACTGAGGATTTTTCTTGGCCGTCCATTTGACAGGCCTTTGATCGAATGGTTAGGATTGGTCCACTGAGAAATTTTTTGGGTTAAGTAATGTCAAATGACCATGGGCCCACTGGTAAACAAACAGGGCTCGAGGAACACGAGTAATCCGAGACCAGAGATCGGACGCGGATTTACTGCGGAGGGCTTCCTGCCCTGTAAACCTAGGTGAGGTCCACTGTGATGTTTTTGAGAAATCCACCCCGGATACAATAATCAAGTGGCCGAAGACGTGAGGATTGAACGTCCACAGTTGAAATCTTCGTGGGGTCAAAGAAGTCTTGAATTAAGATAATATTTTTGCTTCCAGTTCATCTTAGTAGGAACGACGTTACTAGCGGTATGGATGACATTTAAACATCACTATCGATCCTAGGGAGGTTTCAACGGTAGGAATTTCCCTACCTACCTTTTCCTTTAGTGCGGTCCACTTGAGTCTTGGATCCTTCTCTTTTTATACAATGCATATTAAAATGAGTTCAAAAAACGGATGGACGGAGTAGATTTCTCAAAAAAAATCACGGTGGGACCCACATAAGTTTACAGCGCGGGAACTTACAGCAAAAAGCTTTCGCAGAAATCCGCGTCCCCAGAGATTAGATCGGAAGCGGATTGCGTACTGAGTTACTCAGTACGCTAGGCGCACTGAGTAAACCCTGTGGGGCCTATTGTCATTCATGAATTTCATCCGCTCCGTTCATCCATTTTAATAGATAATTTTAGGAGTTTCCAAGAAATGAATGATATCAAAAACTCAATCAGAACACACCACATGAAACGGTGTGAATTGAACATTTACAGTTGAAAAGTTCTTTGGGGCCACAGAAGTTTTAGATCAAGCTTATATTTGTTTTTCCCTTCATCTATGTCTGTATGATCTTATGAAATGGTTGGATGACAAATAAACACCACTGTGGGCCTTAGGAATGTTTCAATGGTGGAAATCAATACTTCCACTGTTTCTTGTGGTATGGCCCACTTGAGCTTTTGATATATTTAAACTTTTGTCTCAACCCCTAAAATGATATGGAAAAACGGATGGACGGCGTGGATAAACTAAATGCATTCACGATGGGCCCAACAAAGTTTACTCAGTACGATAAGAGTGTACTGAGTAACTCAGTACGCAATCCAATTCCGATTAGATCGGGTTTCCTCCGATAAACATGCCACGTGAGGAATCACCAGGTTCGTTGCGCAGGGACATAAATGACGTAATGGTGACCTCAAGCGCCTGTTCTATACCAGTGCGACTACCTATGCATTGTTCAAGACCATTGATCTGATGGGCCCCACCATGAGAGTGGAGTTCCCGGGAAATGGTTTAGATTGGAAGATCCTGACTCTTCTATCAATGGCCCGCAATTAGACGGTTAACGGCTAGGATCTTCCTATTGAAAGATTTTGGACCAATGAACATGAGTGATGATGCATCACGAGAGCATTCCCGTCCGGATGCATCGTGCCGTAATTTGCTCATCCTCACACGCGTGTATATACCAGCACGTGCACGGATTTTGGGCCGCAAGAATAAAAAAATCTGGTCCAGTTATTGCGTAGATCACTCGCGTACAAAAGGATGCGGATACAAGTCGGGTAGCTCATCACTCGATTGCCACCATCTATCCGGGTTGGGCGAATTTGGATGCGTACGTACTCTGCACACGTGTAGGATTTATCAAACCTTATCCGCCGAAGTGCCCAAATGTGCCAACATGGCACACGTATCAAGAGTATGGCCATACGATCATGTGGGCCTCATGTGAATGGACGATTATAAACACTTGCAAGTGTTGCTCATTCAGTTGGACATCGGTAATTTAAAGACACTTAATCCAGATTTATGTTTTAATGATCCAAACCGTCTACAGATGATGGGACTCATCATGGATGGGCCCATAAATTCTTAAATTGGACGATCTCAAACATCCCATCGTTTAACTCCTTTCCTTAATTTACGCTCGCAAGAAGAGTGGACCAATCTGATTTTCATGCCAGGTCACATTCACCGCGTGCCCTAGCTGACCGAACGGTCGATATCTCACCTCCGTGCCGCGTGGCACTCGCTTGTGTTTGGCCTTTGCACGCGAGCGATATCACGAAAAGAATTATATATTGCTGCGGTCGGGAATTCAGATAAGCTTGTAAGCCAACGAGGACCAGCCACACATGCCATGTTACCGATCGTCTTCATACTCATCTGATACGCTGTTGTGTATGGCCATCTACAAGCAGCTGGTCTATCCAAGCCATCCACTTTTCAAGGCCCATTCGGATCATGTTGACCTGATGTTTCACCAGAATAATGGTCCTAATATTTCGATTAGTGGTAATCAAGTGGACAGTTAAAACATAAGCTGCCAGCGGATCAATTTTTTTTTTTTTTTTTTTAAAATTTAAAACGCCTATTAATACTGGGCTACAATGATAAGACCGATTAGAACTGCGGTCCCGGTGGAGCTTGTGATTTGGACAGGTTGGATTGACACAACGCGTGCAAGTGGATGGGGTGTGTGTGCGTGTGTGAAAAAAAAGAAGAAAAAAGGTGGATGGGGAACGCGATTCGGCTGGTGCTCGGTGCTATATGGGCCCCACCATGATCTATGTGTTTTATTCCCATCGTTTATTCATTTTAATAATTTATCCCATAAATAAGATAGATCAAAATCTCATGTGGACCACAATACGCAAAAACAGTAGTGATTGGCCCACTGTAATGTTTATTTGGACCTGGATGAAGGCAAAACACAAATATCAAATTGGTACAAAACGTTTGTATCCCAAAGAAGTTTCTAATGGTGGAGAGTTCAATCATGACTGTGCGGCTCACTTGAGATTTTCATCTACCTCAAATTTAGGTTCATACCGTAAAATTATCAGTTGCAGGGAGTAGCCAATCTGTTTCCGTGGATGGGGATCCGCCTGTGGACGCGGATGGCGTCCTACCCCCGCCCGGGCAGGGCTCTGTGGGGCCCGACGTGATGTAAGTGTTTTATCCATGCCGTTCATTGTTTTGCACAGATCATTTTAATGTATAATGCAAAAAATGCGGTAGTTACAGGGCTTAATTGGACCACGAAGTGGGGATTGAACATCCACCATTAAATACTTCTTGGGAGCGGGAGAAGTTGAGGATCAAGATGATGTTTGTTTTTTCACTTCATCGACGCCTACATGACCTTACGAATAGGTAAAAAAAATCACGGTGGCCCTTAGAAAGGTTTCAATTGTGGTTGTCATTATCACCGCAGCTTCCTCTAGTGTGGTCCAAGGGAGCTGTGGACTCGCTTCATTTTTGGAATCATACCTTAAAATGATATGATCAAATCAATGAACGGCGTGGATAAAACACTTACATCAAACCCCTGCTTCCACTGCCTGTAAACTCTGTGGAGCCTACCTCTGTCTTATCCATCCATGCCGTCCATCCGTTTTCAGCTCATTGCAGGGCATGAGCCCAAAATTGAAGCATATCCACATCTCAAGTGGACCACACCACATCAAACAACGAGAATTGAACGCTTATTGTTGAAACGTCTTGGGCTGCTGAAGTTTTCAACCGTCGATGTCCTTATGTCCACTCTTTCCCATGGTGTGGTCCACCTGAGTTTTAGATATGCTACAATTTTAGATCCATTCACTAAAATGAGCTTGGAAAAACGTATGGATGGTGTGAATAACACACATACATCACGGTGGGCCCCACAGTTTACTAACGAAGTCCGCTTCCCAGGTTTGAGGGGTCATAGACTCATAGTTTGCTTGGAATACAAAGGGGGTTGCCAGGCGTACACACCGGGTTGGAAATGGATGGCAGCTCTGTGGCATGTTTGCAAGATCGGGACCGTTCATCAGGTAGGGCCCACACAACAACGCCCAGTAACGAAAATCGCCTATGATTTTTTCGGTCCAGATAAATGGGGAGCTGTGCCTGATTAGTTGGACGGGTTTTCCACACGTGTGCCAAGGAGCGACGGATCATCCTACGCCAGCTAGTACACTTGGCGTTCCTCCCAGACATTTTCTCCTTCACTCATCACAAGCCCGTGGCCCACCTCACAGAACAAATCAACGATCAATAGTCCTCAGTCCTCACCGGCTAGCCACGTTAAAGTACCAACTTTGTCCCAGAGATTCGTTCGTCAAAAAATAACGCGGGAGGTGAATCATGGCGCACGAGCCAGCTCACACACGTGTGTGATATCCTGGCCTGGTACCAGGTGGGTTTCTACGTTAGCATTCCCTGCCGCGAAATCCAGCAGATCCACGTATCTGTGGCATCGAATGTGATTGGTAAATAAAGACGGCTCATGACATTCTTTCCAAACCATCCATTTCCTCCCAAGAACGTGGTCCATTCTACGAGAGATTTGCTCCAAATTGCATCCCGCAACAATTTCATGGCCAGACCCACTTACTCAACGGCTCGGATTTCATACACGTATGCCAATCTGCCTCGTCTGTTGCCGATTCACCTGTTCCATGGTTCGCCGCGAATCGCCACAGCATTGGTCGTTTCGTAATTTCTTCGAGATGACGCTTCTGCATCCGATTTATTCCGATGCCTTTTCCTCTAACGACCCATTTCCGTCTTCTCCCTCCACCACACTCTCTCCTTCTCTCCGTTTCCCGTCCGAGTCGACTCAGTCGAATCAGTAGATACGAGAGAGAGAGAAATGAATGACCCGTTAGTAGTCGCTTACCAGGCTGCCGATTTACGAATCGCTGCCGAGTTCTTCACCAACTGGCTTCCGTTCCTCACCAAAGATCTCTGCAGCAACTGCATGCAAACCCTAACAGATCGCATCCATTCGCTCGATCCCGGTATTCGATCTTCTCTTTTCATTTGAATTCCCTTTCTTTTCTGCATTTTTTTTAAAAATCAATTTCTTTTCTTGTTTCCGTTGAAATCAGTTCAATTCAATGCATATATGTGTTTTTCAATCAAGATCTCATCGCAATTGCACTGTCCACACTAGGGTTAGGGTTTTCTTTAAACTGGTTTAGTAGTCCGTGTGATCACCTGAAATTGTAGTAGGCAGGCTCTCCCCTGCATGTGTGGCCCGGCCTTGCTGATCGGAGTCGTTCATGTGATGAGCACCTCCATGGATGCCACACTGTGAAAAATGGAATGCGTCAAGTGATTAATTGGCTAAGGTCGTTTTTTTTCGTTGGATGTGAACAGATGGCCTTTCTTTCTTTCTTTCTTTCTTTTTTTTTTTTTTTTTGTATGTCTGCTTATAGGCCACTGAGGGTCCCACCGAATTATCCATGTCAGAACCAACTGAACGAACGGTTCTGATCATGGATGGTGGGTACTGCGGATTACAATTTTAGGTAGGCTTCTGTTTCTCGATTGTTTAATGCAGTTTACTGTCTTTTATTTCCAGAAGCTTCTGAAGTTGCTGAACCACCCCCGGAGAATGATGGCTCTGATGGTCACGTTGATCTGAGTTTGGTTGAACCGGAAGCTCATGATATTCACGATAATAGCGATGGCCACGCTGATCTGAGCTTGGTTGAACCGGGAGCTCATGATATTCATGATAATAGCGATGGCCACGTTGATCTGAGCTTGGTTGAACCGGAAGCTCATGATATTCATGATAATAGTGATGGCCACGTTGATCTGAGCCTGGTTGAACCAGAAGCTCATGATATTCATGATAATTGCGACACGAACTCTCTTGGAAGCTGGAAAGAGAGTGCGAATGAGTGGTCTGAGGATGTCTCAAATAATTGTGAGCCGTCAACGCCAGCTGTCCGCATTTCGTGGGCAGACATGGCACAGGAAGATGAGCTTGCAGAGGAGGAAGAAGGAGAAGTGGCAAACAAGCAGTCTTGGGCGGACGAGTGCGATGCAGCCGGAGCCGGGGGAGGAGTGGAGGAGGTGAAAGTGAAGAAGAAGCCGGCACTGCCGAGGGAACAGCGTGAGTATATCCGTTTCATGAAGGTCGGAAGGAAGAAAGATTTCATCTGCTTGGAGAGAATCAATGGAAAGATTGCAAATGTTCTCGATGGGCTTGAGCTTCATACTGGTGTGTTTAGTGCTGTAGAGCAGAAGAGGATCATCGATTTTGTGTATGAGCTTCAGGAGATGGGAAGGAAAGGCCAATTGAAAGGTGAGTTCTGTTTAGATGCCTTTGCCATTTCTCATTGTTACGAATTTCATCTGTTGCTTAGCATTCATCTTTTTGATCAATGATGAAATTTAGAACGGTTGTGATTACATATTATTTTGCATATTCAGTTCTTGAAATATATTCATGAGGTCTTGACTCTTGATGCGTCAAGACGTGAGTAGTGTCTTGATGTGCCCAGTCTGTACAAATGGTGCCCATGGTTTGTTGATTCAGGCCACTGACCTGAGGGTCCCCACCTTGGATGGTGCATGCACCGCATCGTAGTGATTATAGGATCCTATTAATCCAGACTTTCACCTTTTTCCCTTGCTGCTGGTGAATTTCTTTTCACAATTGTCTAGGCTATTGATTGGAGGATTTGGAATTAGGTTCTTTTTTAAGATTAGGATTGATGACCTATTTGGGTCTTCCCCTGTGCTTAGGAAAGCCTTTGGAGTAGCTTTGGGACTTGGTCATGAAAAAATGAGAAAGGAAACCAATCTCTATGGAAAGAAAAACTTGCAGAATTACTTTGATTAAGGCAGCCCTGTTGAACTTTCCCCTTTATTTTTTGTTGCCGTTCTGATGCCCAAAATCAGTCATCCTTTGTATAGATAACTTGTGGAGGAATTTCCTATGGCAAGGTGGAGCAGCTAAGGGTAAATTTCCTATGGCAAGGTGGAGACGGTATAAAAAGGCTGGAGGATGTGAACTCGGCTTTATTAGGGAAGTGGGTTTAGAGATTCGGGTGTAAGAGGGGAGTCTATGGAGATCGGTGGTGGCTGGAAAATATGGCGCCGCTGGTTTGGGGTGGTGGATTTGGAATCCATTCCTTTATAGAGCTTCTTTTTGTTGGAAGGCCATAGCAAGGATGGCTGGAAAGGTCCTTCTGCGTGTTGGATTAGCTCTAGGCAGAGGCGATAGGAACCGTTTTTGGGAAGACATGGGTTGGAGATTCAAATTTGAGATAGGAGTATCTGAATGTAGTGGCGTTGTGCCCGGTTCAAAACATTTCGGTTGCTTTGTGTTTCTCAGGTCAAGACCAAGGTGGTGTTTGGCTGCCCCATTGTCATCGGAATTTGACAGAGGAGGAAGAAGAGGAGCCATTGAGGCTGCTTTCGCAGCTTCAAGGTATCTGTCCTGGTCGGGGGGAAGAAGACAGGCCTTGTTGGTTGTTGGACAAGTTGGGGGGTTTTTCAGTCGTCTTTTCTTAGTTCCTTTTCCCATTAGGAAGCCATCCTGATTCCCAGCCATACGGGTAATGTGTGGAAGTACAAAGCCCCTCCAAAAGTGGTGGCCTTCGCATGGCTCCTTGGTAGGAAGAGGATTTTAATGGTGGATAATCTGTGCAAGAGGGGTATGGTGCTGCCCAATGTGTGCAGTATGTGTATGGAGGATGAGGAAACTGTGGATCATCTCTTCATTCAGTGCCAGTTTGCGAAGAGGGTTTGGGATGGGATTATCTCAGCTTTTAATGTGGCTTGGGTTATGCCTCAGTCAGTGGTGGATTTGTTCCTTTCTTGGCATGCTGGTATTTTTGCATCTGGCGTTAGTGATAAATGGAAGTGTGTCCTCCTTGCAATTCTCTGGTCAATCTGGTTGGAGAGGAACAACGGACGTTTCATGCATAAAAGGGCCTCAGTTTGGACGTTATAAGTAGGGTTTTTGATCTTTTAAAGGATTGGGACCTATAATTTGAGTGGGTGGTGTTTCGTTGTTTGGGGGACCTGGTTGGGGTTTTTTGGTGTGTTGTTCCTATTTTGCTTTTGCCTTTGGGCTTCCTTCAATAAATCTTTATTATCTCAAAAAAAAAAAAAAAAAACTCCCATTCACAATGGGTCTTGTTAATCAACAACCTGGATCATCTAACCATGGACTACACTGGCATAGACTGATACAACATTATACTATTCATTTCTTGATGCTGTAGGACCCTGTAATTTCTCTTTGTTCTTACAATTTTTGTTTGTATGGATGATTATTGCTCGTTTGGATGTAATTTGGGAAACTAATATGCATATATCATTGGAATTCATGGTTTATGTATCTGAATGTGGTGTAGAGAAAGGTGTTTAATCTTGACGATGGATTCCACACTCCCCACAAGCAAATTACACCAGACAAAGAAGGTTCAAATGTTAGATAAAAGAAGTCCTAAGTGGGATTGTTTGTGTGCTTTGTTTTCTCCATAAAACTTGTTTCTCCTACTTGAGCTCTATGTGGCTTCTTTCCTAAAGTTTGTAACTTCATTTTCTCCATGCTTTTTTGTTGTTGTTGATGATCAACAAAAAAATCATAAAGGGAAGAGAGCTTCATGTTGTTGTTTTATCAAGCTAGATGAGATCGTTGTGCGTGAACTAGGAAAATGGGTCCACGTCAGATGCAGCATTAATGAAAACATTTCATCGAAAAGAAATTGCTAGCTTCCTCTTTTTTTCATCTACCCCTCTATTAGAGGTGCAAATAGCCTTGAAGGGCTGGTTGGCCCCTTGATGTAGAGTGGGTCGCAGACAGTTTCATGGCCAAGATGGATTAGAAAAGGCCCGGTTGATGACAGAAGTCATCAAGACCATCAGAACCTTAAAACATGCATATCTCGCAAACAAAATTTGCTGAAATTCTGCTAGTTTGGATCAAGGATGTTTGGTGATGTCATTGTCAAGTAGTTGATTCCAGGATCAGGCAGTCTGGGGGATTTTCTTACTGTTTGGTTTGAGGAAATCTTTGAGGCATAAGCGGAACAGAAAGGCCTGCATTCATGATCAAATATGTTTATTTCAAAGGTGGATTGTTTCAAATGGGCGCTGTCAGAGATTTATATTCTAAATGAACCTAGGAAAAGAGAAGATCTGCTTGGGATATCTCTTCGTGTGGTCTGTTGAACAACTGGGAGGGTGTACATTAAATGGCAATAGAAAAGTTTTGGCATATTTGTGAGCTGAAAGCCTGAAACAATCTTTACCTAGATTTTGATTCATGATGGAGCATTCACGCACTGTCCATCAATCGAGACCGCCTGGCAAAGTGTAAACTGGCTGAGTTTCTAATTTCGCATTCTTGGGAGGGCCACTTCAGCTTGGTTGTCTCTTTCATGCTTCCCATGCCTATTTCAAATCATCATCCTATCATCTGGATCATGTAACTTAGTTGCAGGATTCTTTCATTTACCTAATGCTCGTGCTTCAGAACCATGAATTTGCATTTTCAATTTGGGTTCTTGCATGAACCGTGATTTTCCCTTGAAAGATGCATGCTTCCAACTCTTAGGAACCACATTTCCTATCCCCCCCTCCCCCTCCTTTACCAGATGGGGGACATTGCTATTTATACCGGATGAGATATACATTTTGGGTTACTGTTTTGTCACCAGAATAGTGATTATCCTTCATGTAACCTTTATTTTATGAATCTTAAAATCAATCACAAGTTTACAAAGATTCTAAGAAAATCTAATTTTCTATAGAAGTGTATCTTTTAATAATTAGCAATACAGTTGCATTGCATCTGGCCAGTCCAACAGGGTTGCCTTCTACTGAAAATGGGATGTCCCCGAAATAAGGCCAATCCAAACATTTTGTGTGGTTGTCCATTGTTTTCTATGGTGTGGCCTACCTGATAGTTGGATTGACCTGATTTTTGGGGTTTTCCATTTTCATGGTGGGGCAACCTTGCTTGACGGGTTGGATAACATGCACGACGGGGCCCCACAATCAACTAGTTCAGGGACCTTTTGTTCTCATATATGATGTGTATTTATGTTTGTGGGAAATGATTTAGTTCTCTTGGAGCACCATAAGTTATTGTGCTCCTAGCCGCATTGGGAAAGTTGGACAGTCCAATTGACCGATCTGGGTCAATTAGGTGTAGGTGGAACAGCACATATTTCATGGGCTTCCATTTAAAAATAACACCAGTCTGACCATTTTAACCATCCAATCAAAGTTTGTAAATGGACGGTTAAGATCATTTATTGACAAACATGCCTAATTAACAATTTGAGACATTAATTTTTTTGGGGCCTATTATCAATTGCTTATGATTCTAAAGAATCACATTTGTCAAAGATTCCTAACCATTCCTATGTGGTATGGAGGACAGATGATTTCAAAAAGAAGGCAAAATTATGGATGCATTCGATCATCTAGTCAGTATGATTTTTATTTTGTAGCCCATGAAATGTACATCGAACCTACTTGAAGCTCCAGATTGATCGAATGGGTGTCCAAATGCCCCTATGCAACTAGGAGCAATGGGTAGTCTCTCTCCTTTTCTCATCATCACTAGATCCAAGCCATCCTGCAGATTGGATACCATCTTGTGGATGACCATGATGGCGGTGCCCCCATGGATGACTCCTGGTCCAAGAATCACCCTAAATGAATATAATCCTAACTGTTCAATTGCCAATTCAGTGCTGACATAGTTGTTGTGGCTTTGCTTTCTTCCTCCCCCTGCACTTAGCTGCATGGCCTGCATCCTCTTGTAGCTTTCTTTTCATCCCTATGCTCAACCCCAACCACATGGGAAACTGGATCTGACTATTCCTACCAAGAACAATCGAGATGCTCATGTTTGAGGGTGAACGGGAAAGAAGTTTAGGGTTTTGAATTTTTATTGCACTTGTCCACTAAGAAATAATAGTTTTGTGTGTGTGTGTGTGTGTGTGTTTTCATGGATGGATTTCTTTTATAAGGATTATTGGTGGGTGGGTATTCACCATAAAATATGAAAACACCAAATTTAATGTTCTGGATTACAAACGACCCACAATCTGTGTTGTTTGATCTGGAATGGATCACCTGCGCACGTGGTGCAATATCTTGAGCTGCATAGCTCTCTTATGATGCTAACTGCGTAATAGTATTTCTTGGTTTTTTCTGAACTGTGCCTATCGATATTTTACCCACAAATATTTCATAAGTGCAGCTAGGTTTGATGTTTCTGTTCTACTTGCAGAGCGTACATATTCTGAACCACTGAAATGGATGCGGGGAAAAGGACGTGTGACCATCCAGTTTGGTTGCTGTTACAACTATGCACTGGTAAACTCTTTAAGCTGACAACAGACCCTTGAAACCCATCGTGTATCTGATGAACTGTAATGACAGGATAAAAATGGAAACCCTCCAGGCATCATCCGTAACGAAGTTGTGGAGCGTATACCTCATCTTTTCAAAGTGATCATTAAGAGGCTGATTGGTTGGCATGTTCTTCCTCCAACATGTGTACCTGACAGTTGCATTGTCAACATCTATGAAGAAGGAGACTGCATCCCACCTCATATCGACAACCATGATTTTGTTCGGCCATTTTGCACAGTGTCATTTCTTAGCGAGTGCAATATACTCTTTGGATCAAACTTAAAGATTGTAGGGCCGGGCGAGTTTTCAGGCTCAACTGCAATTCCTTTGCCGGTGGGGTAAGCCTCAAGTTCTTCCCTTGCCAGCGTATTAGTTTCATGAAGTTTTTCCTTTCACAACATTATTTTGGAATTTTCTGGTTTTAGAGATGCTTGGCTGGATGATAGAAACAGAGCTGATATCTGTCACAATCTCTTTTTGATGCTCACCAGTTTTTTTTTTTTTTTTTCTACATTTGAAATTAGAATAGCATACCTTGGTTTACAAAGTGTACTATTCTGATACCATAACTAGAAAAAAGAGGTGTGTGTATAAAAAAGCATAGGGGTGTATATACCACTTTCTGAAGGGCATCCGGTAACTGGTTAAGAACTATATAGTTTCAAGTCATTTTGATCCTCTCTACCTCTGTGCTGAATACACTGAATCTTTTTTTGGGGGCATTCTTATGTGTTTTTGGTAATGAGGATGTTGAGATGGATGATGGCAAGGCAAGGGTAGAATTAGAAATGAATGCATTCGAGGGAATTTAGGAGTAGCACCAATAAGTAAGCGTTTTTTACTTCACTTGACTTTGTGACCCTCTCAAGATGAGGGAATGTAGACTTTTAGGGCGTGTTTGGTCCGCGGAATTGAATGGTATTGAATTGTATTAGATGGGATTAACATCATTATTGTTCAATGATTGCATGTCTGGAAATACCATGGTATTGTAGCCATCCAATCCCACGTTTGGGATAAAAATTTTGCTATGGGAAAACACGGGATTAAGAAAAATCATGTTTGGTGGACCATGGAATTGTAATCAAGGGACCAAATTCACAACGGATCCCGTTCACTTGTACACATATATAACCAGAATGGCACATGTAAACGGTGTATATGGATGGACGGCATGGATAAACACATGCATCAATGTGGGGCCCACATGTGTAGTGGATTTCAAAATCCATAGAAATACTGCATGGGACCAAATGCAATTCCATGGGACTAAATGCAATTCCATCCCACCTAATCCCAACCTTTTCCATCCTCTCCAAATGCTGGATGGAATTGCATCGAACCAAATGCAATTCTATCCCTCTTAATCCCGTCTAATACCCTGCGCCAAACGCCCCCTTGGTGGTTTGCTCATCTGCAACGGAGATCAAGAACTGCACCAGTTAGGAGTGAGTGGGTCCATACAAATTGAAGGCGCTAAAAGGGCAAGGGGAAGGCCCAAGAGGACGTGGGTGGAGATAGTAAGAAAAGAGTTTTGATAACCTATGGTTTAACTGAAATTACGGCCCTTGATAGAGTGGAATGGCGGAGAAGGATTCATGTAGCCAATCCCATTTAGTTGGGTGGGATAAGGCTTAGATGATGATGATGAAGTTAAGTGTTTTTGGTATGTAACCCACTGGTAAGAGGAAATGAAAGGTGCAGAGACTTTTTTTTTTTTTTGAAAGATAACGATTACTTTATTAGAAGGCAAAAAGAGAACAACAGGGAGAATCAGCCCACTGAGATAGCGGAAATATTACTCGCCTAAAAAAAAGCAAATTACATCCCTTTAGAAAATCAACATTAGAAGCTCACTCTACTATCGGCTGCTTCACTCTATGAACTAAAGACTCCACCGAGTTTGAGACACCCCTGAAGCACCACCCATTTCTTTCTTTCCACACGGACCACCAGACAACCAGAGGGCCATTCTCCATATCTCCTTCCTTTGCTTGCCTAATTTAGCACCTTTCCAGGCCTGGAGCAAACGTCCTGTGGAATCTGGGGAGGACCAAAACATTTCGAAGGGGGATAAGATTGCTGGCCAGATCTGGTTGATGAGCGGGCAGTGAATAAACAGATGGTCCACTGATTCTTTGTTTGCCATACAGCACAGACACACGTTTGTGATTATCATACCCCTTTTTCTCAGGTTGTCGACTGTCAGATCCTTCTTCTTGCCAACCAGCTATCCGAAGACCGATATCTTTGGAGGAACTTTGTATTTCCACACTTGATCTGTCAAAGTCTCTATTTTAACAAAGCTTTTGCTGCCAATAGAATTGTACAAGGACTTTACCGAAAACCTGCTGGATTTGTCTACTTTCCATACTAAGCTGTCTTCTCTATTCTGATCTGGCTTGCAATTGTTTATGCGCGGCTACGGAGAGCCATGTAATCTTCGATCTCCCAATCCTGGAGGTCTCTTCTGCACATAAGATTCCGTACTATTTCGTCCCCAACAACTGAATAGCAGTCCGCTACCTTAATGGACCGGTTCGGGGCTAGGCGAAAAAAATTCAGGAATTCCTCTTTTAGTGTAACTTCTCCCAACCAAACGTCTTCCCAGAAGCGGGTGTTGTTGTCTTTTCCTAGAGCAATACCAGTGCCTTTAAGAACCTCATTCTTTATGGATAGCACATCTCTCCACAGTGCAGATGCTCTAAATCTTGATGAGTCCTTAGTCCACCAACCTCCCTCTGCGTAGCCATACTTGCTTTTGACTAGCGTGTTCCAAAGGGTCCCATTTTCAGTCCTGAGCCTTCAGATCCACTCTCCTAAGAGAGCCCAATTCATTCTTTTGAGATCTTTCACCCTTGCTCCACCTTCTTGGGTTTGCTTACATGCCTCCTTCCAATCAACCAGGTGGAATTTCTTCTTCTCTTCCTTCCCTTGCCATAGAAAATGTCATCTTAACCTTTCTAGAGTTGACAGAATCGGTGCTGAGCATTTGAATAGGGACATGAAATATAAAGGCAGGTTCGAAAGCGCTGCTTTAATCAAAGTGAGGCGCCCACCGATTCTGAACCTGGATTCATTGAACCTGATTTTCAAAGCAGTTCTAGCACGACACTAATCAGTGTCAGTCAGGAGGTTTCTGTTTGCCACTGCCTTTTTGCTTCTGTTGTAATAGTGCTGAAATATACCCTGAATATCTGTTTGGGGTGAAAAAATCACAAGACTTATTTATTATTATTATTATTATTATTTTTTTGCATTTCCAGACCACTATTCTGTTGCATAACACCATCTGTTACCGTTTACAAAAAGGCATACCTGCAAGAAAGTGTAGAAAAAATCTTGTATTACTTGATACGAATGAGTACAAGGATGTAGTATTTATATTCTCAAATTAATACCGAGTCCTCGATCCATAAAGTTATAGGAATGTAATCATCTAAGATAATCCCGTTTAATCTACAAAATTGCAATCATGCACAGTGACAACCCATGAAAACAAAATGAAAACTCATTTCCTTTTACAATTCGCTCAAGCTAAGTAGTGGTCCAAGGGAGTAGTGATGAGTTGCAAATGATAGACTGACGAGTCCTCAATCCATAAAGTTATAGGAATGTTATCATCTAAGATCATCCTGTATCATGTACAAAATTACAATCATGCATGGTGACAACCCATGAAAACAAAATGAAAACTCATTTCCTTTTACAATCCGCTCAAGCTAAGTAGTGGTCCAAGGGAGTAGTGATGGGTTGCAAACGATAGACTGACCGCCACCTGTGAAAATGTTTAGCAGCTGAACATTAGAGGAAACATAATGCAGTGCCATTTCATGATTTCAACCTTTTCTTTGATGAAATGATGATCCAGTTTGAAGTGCTTGGTTTTGCACAGAAAAGCAGGAAGGTGAGATACTGACTGCTGTTTGTTAAACACCATGTTAAGACAAGTATATGTGCTCTTGTACACATTTGGGACATTTTGCACATGTAGACATGCAATGCATTTGTAGATTACTACTGTGGCACATGTGGGCAATGTTGTCAAAATTGTTATATCACAAATCGTAGTAAGGGTTGAATTGTATTGAATCACAATCCATATTGTAAATTGTAAGATTTTTTTTTTAATAGGTAATGTTATTGAAATTGTTAACGTATCACAAATTGTAGTAAGGGTTGAAATTGTATTGACTTACAAACCATATTGTAAATTGTAAGATTTTTTATAATGATTTTATTAAAAAAATTGAAAAAAATCTGAAAAATATAACTACTAAATCAGAAAAAAGAACTCTTCAATCATCCATTTCCCATTAATATGCACCATGTAATTCCATACCATGAAAGTGTTGAAGATTCTTATCTTTCCTTTATTTTTTTGTCTTTCAAGAAATTTACCTTAAAACTATCTATCATTTAATCTCTTGTAAAGAACAAAATAAATAATCAACCTCTTCTAAACGATTATTAAACTGTCACCAATTTAAAAACATAAAATGAAAGCCAAGCAAAGCTTAAAATGGAAGAGGACAAGTATAATTTGAATTGGAAATTGTAGTATTCAAATCATAGAATTGTATGACTCATCTAAAAAGGGATTAATGTGGGATTCAATTTGTTTTGCTTAGGATTCGACAAATCATAAATTGTATGATTATGACAACTAAGCGCGCAGGTCACTTGAAGATGCACAACAACACATATTGGTTGCTTGAGCATGCATAGTGGCACACGTTGCATATGTACAAATGGGTGTTGGCACATGTGGCATATGTGGGGTGCTTGGCGGTTGGATATGGCACGTCTCAGGTGCTTGAAGATGGGTGGTCCCACTTGTGGCACATTCACAAGTGCAACTCATGTGGCACGTGTCATGTATGTATACAAAAATAGCTACTCACTAGTCTATTTTATATAAAATAAGCTAAAACCAACTTTCTATCTAGATTGCCTTGTACACATTAATGGGCAGTTTTTTCTCTAAGAAAACCTTGCCTTTGTTACTATTGAAATTGGTGCCATTATCCAAATGATGGTTGTTGACACACCTTGGACATGTGCCATGTCCGAACGAGCTAGTCCGAATGGAACATTTTGTGTAATCAAATGGCCCCTGAGAGAACAAGTTGTTGAAAATGTTAGGGGGAGCATGGTTTGGAAAGTGTACTTTGTAGAAATCTACATGAGGGTAAATGATTTTGGTGGGCCTATGGTGAAATTACATAGAGTGTGATGCAATCCTTCAGTTTTTGATAGGAAGAAGTGGCTAATGGTACCTTCTCTTTTTAAGTTGCCTCATTGAGCCTTTGTGCTTTGGATGGTGCCACATTGCCTTAAGGAAAAGGAAAAAGTGAAGAAACAGATGTAAGGAACATAGGGCAAGGAAAGAAGAACAACTGTACCCCTACTCTTTGCTGTGTTGATTTCTGTGGTAGGAAAGGAAGAAAGGGGAAGAAGAAGAAAACATATAAAGAGGGAGAAATGGAAGAAAAGTGAGCTTTTGTTCTCCCTCTCTTATTATCTTATTTATAATCACTAAACCCTAAACAAAAGATATGGTAGTTTTCAGGAGTACAAAATATAACTTGTGCACATGCATGCACCCCTTAGACTATTCAATGAACCACAGACAATAGATAGCTTCTTTATTTTTATGGCATTTGCTCCTTTGCTGTCATCACCTATTAGATCATCCTCCTTTTCTTCTACTATCTCTTCATCCTCGGTAATCTCTCCCTACTAGTTGAGATTTTTAGATGGGCATACAGGTATGAAGTGACCTTTACCTTCATAGTTATAACCAGTCTCTCTTTATCTCTCCATTTTTTTGGGATACTGTAGGACCGGTAGACTGTGTGGCCCTTTGGCTATTACCATTTACCATGGTGAATAGGAGGTCATTGGTTATTCACAGTGCCAGGGTATGACTGTGTGAGGCATGTGATTACTCTCGGCCTTGAGGCTACCAGAGCATACCCAACCTCAAGAGATCGCAATAATGTGCAACGTGCTGCATGGCTGTTTCCATGAACTAGCAATGAATTTTCCAATTGTAGTATTTTTGGCATGTACTCTTCAACGGTCATATTATTCCTCGAGATGAAATGGTCACATAGTATATTAAGGATCTCCTTTTCATTCTACCCTTCATTTCTCTCAAGCCGATATGAGTTGGAAGTGCACTACGTTGAACCTGACTCAACTGAGTACCACCAATTTTGCATTGGCCCTCAATCTTCAACATTAGGGCTGTCAATGGGTACTCGGGCCTGTGGGTACCCTACGAGCCCAACCCAATTTAACGTGGTCCGGGTCCCATCTTTTGGACCTGTTTAGAATTGGGTTGAGTTCGGGTCCCACCTTTTGAACCCGGTTGAAAATTGGGTCCAATCGGGTTTAGGTTGGGTCCATGTGATGGACACAGTTAAAGTCATGTCGGGTCTAGTCATGTATGGTTAGTTTTTGATAGTACAAACATAAAGATTTAATATATATTGATAATTTTAGCAGCAAAATGAGGTTTCCTAAGCTGCCACACGCATGTAAGAGAGCTCATTCACACACCATACACGTGTCAAAGTGGCACATATGTGTGCGATCTAATCCATCCAGTGGGTGGGACAACCATGTAAATGCTCTTATTTTTCCCAAATCCAACTCAAAACATAGATCCAAAGACCCGATGAATACCTGAATTGAATTGAATCACATCGAGGTATACAAGAACTAGACCCGGACCTAGCAAGATTAGAACCCGGTTAGCCTGGGTATGGGTATTATAGGACCTGATCCGAACCTGAACCATTAATAGCTTGATTTGACATTGCAAAGTGTGACTTAAGATCCTCAGACATCTAGAGCCACAAGAAGCAGTTTCTGTCGGCCTTAATCAATCATAGGAGTTGGGATCAAGGTCACTGGTGTAATCCTCGATTGTGACGTTCATTCTTTTGGATATTCTCTGTAGGGTGGCTGACCTGCTTTTGCATAATGTGGATGATCATGACACGGCCCAAGGGGCACAGGTGCTCTTCTTCCTTGCTGAGGGCACAGGGGTGTTGATTACGAGGTTAAGTATCATGCTCATATACAGAATTATCATCGTGTCTAGTTGGCGTGTAGAACTCAAGTTGCTTGGAAGAGAAACTCCCCAATTTCATAAATGCTTCCAGATTTGGGTGCTCCTTAGATACTCCATGGACCATGGGTCCGGGTTATCTCCTTTTTGGCTCAATTCCATGATAGTCAATCAAGCATTATCTTGATGTCATTTTAGATTGTATCCATCATCTTAGGACTATATGAAGTCCACTTCTTGTGGGTTGGTACAAAAGTGGGCTGGATGCATTGTTTTAAATATCAGTTACAATATTGCCACATAGCCATCTGTATTGGCTTGCCCTGCCATGAAACATGGGGCCAATACAGGCTGATATGGGGAGCCCGTATTGTATCGGTAATTAGGGGCTGAGACTGATATTTAAAACCATGGTTGGATGGGGCAGGAAAGGCATGGTAGGGACAGGTTTAGGCTAGAAGAGGCTATTTTGGGTTCAAAAGAAGAGTTGGGGGTTGGAACATGGACTTCCTATGGACTGACTCAGGTTATGGTTTGGATAGGGCTATTGTGGGCTTTAGGGAACAAGATTAAGGACTGCATGGAGTTACCGATGAGGTTAAGTTGGGTCGAGAAGCCAAAACAATGCTTTTTGGGTTTAGGTAGCAAGGCAAGGGAGATTTAAACAACTCCGCTAAATCAATTCTTTAAGTTGTAGTCCCCTTTGCTCCACTCACTTTCAAACTCTAATGCCTGGTTTCCTACTAACCTAATAGCTTGAGCTGGGAAAGCAGGTGTGGTTTAACCAACGTTGGCTACCCCCACCCTCCCGAGCCCCCCTCATCTATAAAGGAGGTGACCATCGCTACACTCCCTGAGCTACAAGAGCTGAGCTAACTGAGCTAACTGAGCTAACAGAGTGAATTTCCCTAGCTGTTACAGCTCCCTTAGGAGCAGGAATAACAGCAACAACCGGAGCTGCATAGTTGCTAGAGTTAGGAAGTTGACGGTGACATTAAGGCAGAAGTGACTAGCTCCAGAGCTGCTGGAGATGCTATAGCTGCACCCTGCCTTAAAGCAACTAGAGGTGCTAAGGCGACTGGGTAAGGAGTTTGGAACAACGACGCTACCTTAGCTAGTCATCAAAAAGTTACCACTAAACCTATGAGGCTTGGCCCTCTCTTGGGAGCGTGCTTTCTTGTAAATTCCCTTAAAAGTGCCAAGGGAAAGACAAGGTATCATTAGTGCTCTCTTTCTTTAAGGGAAGGAGAGGGATCACAACTTCAACTAGCCTTAAGCAAGCAAGGTAGCCAAGGAAGTGAAGCCCCCTATCATATAGGTGACCAACCTGTTGATCCTAACCCTTAGGAGCGCAGGAAGGGAGACAAATCGTAATCTAGGGAAATGTTTAACCAACTTCGATGGAGAACTTCTGAGTTATGATATATAGAAATCTCTTTTTATTTTTTGGAACCAGCAAGCAAGCAACAGCTTCAAGCCGTTGCGTGCTAGCACACATATATTTTGAAGCTGGCTGAAAAGCCATTGCGTGCTAGCACACACATACAATTTGAAGTTGAAAAACATAATATCACAGCTTAAGCATATAAATCTCCTTCTGTCTTCCTATTGCTGCTAGGCTGCATTTGGGGGGCTGATTGTTGTATGGATGATGGGAATGAGGATTATGGACAGATTTAGTATTCAGTAGTAATGTTTAAGTTAGAACCACCAGGAAAATCATAGAGCCACTGCTACACTTTATACACACGGAATAGTCTTAGCTCTTTAGAAAACTGATCTGGAAAATTGCAGTGCTGAATTTCTCAAACCATGCTCTAGACAATTGCTTTAGGGCATAAATTTTTAATTTAGATTCCTTTCCTTTCTTCCCCAGTGGGTGAAAACCAGGACACAGGACACACACACACAAGCTCTCTCTCTCTCTCTCACACACACACACACACACACACACACACACTTCTTGGAGCTTTCATGAAGAAACACATTCTGACATCTACTAGGTGGAGAACCCGTTTATGATATGCAATCAAAGAAAGGAGAACCATTACAGAATTTAGCTTTAGCACAGCAGCAGGCATTTTGTGACAGTGCATGCATGCCATATTGTTGATCGAACCACTTTGCCACAAGACAAGCTTTGCATCTAACAGCACTCATTTGCAGCCAACAACATGCTTTACCGCTGGTAAGTTCAAAAGATTCTTTTGGTAGCTGTCATTTCCTCCATGTAAGTTGCTTTCTAGTAAGGATCAGCTAGAGCATTGCAACTTTGGAAGGAATGGGAATGGATGATGTGGAGGAAAGATATGCCTAAAGTGAAGGAGAGATTGACTAACAGGACACAAAATTACTGATTGGATGTGAAGTACATGACCTTTTTGCTGGCAACTTAGACGAAGACGAGGGAATAGACCTTTATGTGGGCAACTTAGAAGAAGATGAGGAAAAAAATTAGAGGACAAATGAGTCATGAATGGTCTTTAAAGGCTCTGATCATTGTTTCTCTTCTAAGAGTGCACATTTAACTGCTTCTCCACGGGCTTTGATTGAATAATGGATGGCAATAGCAATGACTACGAAAGTTGATAGGCTCCTTTTCCACTTGCTTTAGATAAGGATCTAGCAATAACTTTATTACTGCAATGAAATATGAAATGTTCCCACTTACCGTTTGTATGATCTTTAGCACTGGAGTCAATGATTCATGATGTGGATGAACAGGGTTAAGACTGAAATACGTGATTAGTGTAGCAGATATATCTAGTTGTTCACTTACCCTTCCAACTGAAGGGGAGGCTTTAGGAAAGCTGGCTTTTGTTGAAGCTCATTTATAGTTTAATCTTTTGGATTTGGAACAAGGCCACATGAAGTAACTATTCTACCCCTCAATTGTGACATTATTGGAAAAGCTCTATAGTTTTGGTTGTAAGCAAGGACTGAAGTCCTAGCATTGCTCTTGAACATGTCTTCTTTGACCAAGAGTACAACACAACGGAGCTTGTCCAGTGGCCCTGGGAAAAGATTGGGACTGTTCTTTCCTTCGAGATGGTGTGGACCCAACTGCAAAAGAAGATCTCTTTGGGACAGTAGAACACTATCTAGCATATGTAGCCCTTCGATGAGCCTCTCTGATATAGTCATACAATGATTCTAGAGAAGGAAGAGGTTCTCTGCCAAGAACTTGTCCGTGCTATATTTTGAAGTCAAGAGGATGTAATGAAGACCAGCATGAACTCAAAAATTGTGTTGTTCCACTTGTTTCTTAATATTTTCTATGGTATAGGATATAGGCTAGCAGTGATCTAATTCTTCCCATTTTTTATGCATTGCAGCAAAATATTCATCCGCTGTTAATTCTCCTTGTTGCATGTTGGTTATTTCATGATGCAATTGGTAAACACTTGTCAGATTGTCTCGCTTAGAGTACGTCTTGCCAATGGTTTCCCATCAATTCTCCTTTTTTGATGTTCTCAAGACAAATAAACCTCAGATTCTCACTTTCCCAATCGTCATGGGATGGATCATCTACAATATGATGCTTATTGCCCGTAATATACCCCAGTTGCCTCCTACTTCCAAAGAACATTTTAGCGGGACTGAGACCATTCCAATTAGTTCTTTTAAATTTTTAATCAAGTTTTACAGTGGAGAATTGTCGACTTTGGATGATGATCTTATTGACCTGATTGCATCAAAACATAGTTCTTGGATCACCACTAATGGAATTATTTCCATATTTTATCATAAAAGGAAACAAATTGTTGTGATGGCTCATATTTGACACACTGTATTAATAGGAAGACCCAGAAACAGATAAGAAAATCATGCTTTATTGCATATGGTCCAGATCTAATGATGGACAATGTGTGGAGACCCTAAATGATAAGATAGGAATAATTGAAGATCCCGGAGGGCTTGCTAGTGATGGCTAGATGTATTAGCGGGGTTGCCTGGCTATCTGGTGGTCCGCCTGGATGTCGGTTGGAGACAAGGTTTAAAATTTTGTCCGAACTGGTACTCGTATTGGAGGGTGGCCATTCAATACAACAGCGAGCTTGAATTGGGCCAACTTGTCCAGGACTTATTTGCATTGGTTCGACTCGAACAAGTCGGGACGATTCTGTTCAAGTCACTACCATTAGGGGTGTACATCGAGTTGAACCAAGTCGAGCTGGCCTCAGCTCGAACTTGGCTCGGCCCGGCTCGGCCACTAGCTGATCTCAGCTCGAACTCGGCTTGGCTCGGTCCTCGAGCCTGACTAGCCAGCTCAGCTCGGTTTGGTTAGCAGCTCGGGCCGAGTTTGAGCCGAGTTCGCCATTGAGGCATTTTCACAAACACCTGGACTGCAACTTCAAAATCCCACTGTTTTACAAACAGAAGCAATGGTTTTACAGGTATTTTATCAAACACCTTCTAAGCAACATAAAAACCAAGAAAAAATGGTATTTGTTTCATGTACATACCTTCCTTGCCACTGGCCACACTTTGTTGAGTCATTTCATCAAGCACTTGGTGAGTAACATCAATAGCAAAGTCACCGAACTGGTTTGATCCGAGTTCGAGTCGAGTTGGGGCCAGCCCGAACTCGGCTCGAACTCATTTTCGAGCTCAAAAAATCAGCTCGACTCGGCTTGAACTCAGCTTCGAACTGAGTCGAATCGAGCTTTTTCGAGTCGAGTCAAGCGAGCTAACCGAGCTAGCTCGGTTCGTGTACACCCCTAACTACCATATGAATCATCATGACGTATTTGAGGGCAGCTAAATGGTGGGCCTACCACCATATGACCCTATACGACTCGTCACGACGTATTTGAGGGCAGCTAAGTGGTGGGCCTATTACTGTACTAGTCGTCCCAACTTATTTGAGGACAGCTACATGAGGCCCATATATATATATATATATATATATATATATATATATATATATATAATGGATTCATTTATGTTCATCATAAAACGCCATCTATAATTGGTCTACAGCCCAAATTTCAAGCCAAAAATGACCTTAGGTGGGTCACAATAGTGGCACAATGGGGGGAGAACATCTATGTTGAAAATTTTCAAACTGCTTTCGGGGCTCACTGTTATCTCTATATGCACCCATCCAACCGGTTCACAAGCTACACTCTGTCATGGAGTACCGAGAATATCATATCGATCCAAAACTCTGGTGGGCCATGCCACTTGAATTTAGAGGTTTAGATTTCATATTTTCATTGTTTCCTTTGGTGTGACCCACCAAAGTTTTAGATCAGCTTTTTTTTTTTTCCGGGATATCTTATAAAATGGTGGGCCACACATGATGCAAGGTTTGGATGCTGCATACATATTAAGATCTCCACACAAACTGCTCAACTTGGTGGCGTGTAGGTGATCTGCAGTTTATGTATTTGAGAATGGTGACAGCTATGGTGGAATGCCATTTCGTATACTACATTGGTGGCAATTGTCCAGGAATTTCAATAAAAAAAATGCTTGCATGACATTTGCAGGTTGATGGGGGTGGTGGTGACTTTCATTGATGTGGACAGAACAACTGTGTGTGTATGAGATCCACGCCGTCCATCAGGTGCGTCAAAATTAGTCCGATTCAACACTCAGGTGGGCTGTGCCATGGGAAACAGTTGAGATGGGAAGTCCTACCCATTAAATCGTTCAATCATGTGTGGGGTCCACTGTGGTGTGTATATGCCATTCAATCCATTCATCGACGCGCACAGCAAGATGAATGGATTCGTACAAAATCAGGACATTCCAAGGCTCATGTGGGTCATGCCATGTGAATTTAGAGCTTTTAGGCATGCTTTTACACCATTCCCTAGGGAGTAGCTCACCCGAGTTATGGATTGGACTGATTTTTAGGATCCAAGGTGAACCGTGGTGGCACACCTAATGAAACGGATGGATCTGATGCGTGCTTGTCCCACGTAGTGTGCAGTTAACGCAAGTCAGGCTGTTCACGTGCCTATATGAGTCAGGCTAGTGCATTCCAATTTGAATTTGGGAAAACACTGTTTTTAAGGCACGGTTCCAAAATCAAATTGTTTGAACAATCCTAACCTGTGATTCATGGAAACTTTGTTGGTTAAGACAGAACTGTTGGATCACAATGGTACTCATCCTTCTCATACTTGGCATTTAAAACATCCATACAAAAACCGTGTGGATTGTGGAAAGCATTGTGGATGGTTCATGCCTCTATGATCTTTCTTTATTTCCTTTTTTTCCCCTTTCTTTTTTCTTTTTTCTCTTTGTTTTTGAAAGGTCATATCTCTAAGATCATAGTGATTCAAAAGTGATTTTGACTGAATGAGGGAGCATCTGCTGGAAAAGGCGGTATTACTCGCTATAGGGCAATATGACTTGGTATCTGTAGTGACCAATACAGCATACTGAAACTGCTTTTTAAATGTTGGTTGTAGCTGGGCTATCAGCTGTGGCTGGTTGGTTTGTCTAGGCTGCTGGCTGCCAGCTGCACAGATAGAGGTCCAGTTTGTTGCTAGCTGGAAGAGGATAAAAAAAAAAAAAAAAAGAAGGGAGAGGAAAAAATAGAGGAGAGAGATGAGAGGGAGGAGAAGATTATAGAATGGTATTCTGCAGGAGCACCCATTACAAAACACCCACACCCACACAATCTCCTATATTTTCTTTTAAGATAATCTAGAAAGGGAAATATGTAACAGAGTTTGAATGTCTTCGGATTGTTCAAAAATAATAATAATCAGATTTAATGTGTTTGGATTCTTCTTCTTTTTCTTTTAAAAAAAACAGCTTTTCAGGAAATCAAAGAGAGAACAGCAAAGTGCATTTCTTCTAGAATGGAGATTGGCTGGGAGGAGAGAGAGGTTAAAGCTATGGGTTTTGGGAACATAAGGTTTGGCTTTCGAAAAAAAGATTTTGAAGCCGGAGAGAGAAAAGAAGGCCGTTTTGGGAAATAGATGAATAGAGCATGATTTGAAGAAAAATCATGATTTATGAACAGGCAGACATATAAGGAGGATAGAAGAGAAGAGAATGGTTGAAGATTGTATCTTACATATGGAATGAACTTAATTTGATCCCATTAACATCTACAATAATTATAAGAATGCACAATAGTAGTGGTTGAAGATTGTATCTTACATATGGAATGAACCTCATTCGATCCCATTAACATCTACAATAATTATAAGAATGCACAACAGTAGCAGCCCATGAAAATGAAAATAAAAAGTAATTGTTATTTGACAATCATGTCTCTGCTTCTTTAATATTGTATTGAGTATATCATTAAAAAGAAGTATTGAGGATATCTCTGATTGCTTATAATGAACCCATCTTGGTTCATCAGGACTTACCGCCATATGCAAACCCATCTGGTGGGCAAGCCTGTTCATGTTTTGGCTAGGAATATCCAATTGGTGCAGTTTTTGTACTGTGGGCTGTCCATGGTAGGGCTCATCTGATATTCGTCCAGATTTACCAACTGTATGGTCACATGTATGGTGGGGAGTCATGATAGTTTAGACCAGTTAATTGCAGCAAACTTTCCTCGATGTTTAATCTCACATGCTTCTGCTCAGAGAACTTGATCCCATAACATTTGCTGCATTTTCCTGACTGTTCCTTGAGCTCAACCACAGATTGCTTATCGTGCAGGTCAGTACTTGTCTTGAATGGAAACGGAGCTGACGTGGCAAAGCATTGTGTACCAGCAGTTCCTAAGAAAAGGTGATGTCCTAACTCACGTGGATGTTGAATAGTAATTATATGATTTTTGGCAAAGACATGTGCATTGTATCCTTGGGTTTCAGTTGTACAAGTGTGGCAATGTGACAGCTATCCAGATCATTGATCTGATGGGCTCACTCGATGAAACCCCCCACCACCACACCCCCCCCCCAAAAAAAAGAAAAAGAAAAAAAGAAGCAGCAGTAATTCCCAGATTGGAAGATCACAGCCATCATTTTTTTTTTTTGCGGACTTTTCTTCCTTTCCAGTTGAACGTGGGCTATTGCTGTAATTCTTCACTGCCTATTTGCAGGCCACCAGTAGTGTTAGATTGTCCTGCCGAGGGAAGTTTTGGGGCATGGGTCATTCACTCTGGACTCGATCATATGGTCAAAAGTTGGGATCTTTGAACTATGGGTCCCTCTCATACAAACTAGTACCTGATGATAGCATACACATGTCCTTGCTATGGGATCATATAAATATGGTCCAAATCAAGTTGGTCAACCCAGGACTTGGCCGTGTCAAGCAGGCCAGGTCTTTCTTTGGGTGATTATGTTTAAGCGTGGCTTTTCTTGGTTTCTGGGTCAACTCAGGACAGAGTATGATGGATGATGCATAGGCTCTTAAAAATTAATTAGAAATTGTGTATGAGGCACACACTTGATTCAAATTTAGCCGTCTAAATTATGGGTCCCTGTTTTTAGATGTATCATGAACCAAAAATTATGCTCATCTAATTATCTGACCATAGGATTGTTGGACATTTATTGGACAGTTAAAAATGAAAAATATCTCCCACCTCAAACGAGTGCCCATGAATCAGAGGTTAGGATTGTTCATTTGGGACTGTGAGGGGTTTCACAATTTAGTTGGTTTAAATTTTAGGTAATGTATGTCAAATGCAGAATTTCCAAATTCCTGAATATTGAGTGATGGGCGTCATACTCTTCCGGAGTATTAAATAGATCCTCTTAATTGACCTACCTGGTCAAGTCACCGATTTTTGTGACCCACTGAGTTGTACTTCCTTGAGTGGCCGTTTTCCAATCTGTGATTCTTGAAGACGCAGTTGATAGCATATCCATCTTTACATGTATCCTCTTATTTTTTTTATCCAGGATATCCATTACATTCAGGAAAATGGATGAGAAGAAACACCCATTTGGATTTGTGCCTGAACGAGATCTGCAGGGCCTCCAGCCGCTCCCTTATGGTTTAGACAAGTCAAAGAAACCACGGGCTTCGAAGCCACAGCTGAACACAAATAGGTGGGTGGTTGTAGAGGGTGTTTCGGAGGGAGAAAACCAATTCCTGGGTAGGGGACCCCGTTCGGGGCAACCACGCACTGGCCGAACTCGTTCGCAGCCTGCAAATAGGCCAAGAGTCAGGATTCAAATGCCTTGAGGATTGTATATGCACTGTCAGCTAATGAAGCTATGCCATTTGATACTTTTGTTCTTTTTTCAGTTGGTTGCCATTTTCCAGATCTTATAAGGTAATATATATAGAATGTATGAGGTTTTATTTGAGGCATGGTGGGTTTGTATATTCTATTTGCACGGGAAGAAGATGTAGAAAATTTCAGTCATTTGAATATATTCGCTTTGACACAAGCCCCTCGTTGAAACTGGGCCATGGGTGGTCATGATGGGGTTGAAACAAATGAATGGTGGATTTTACTTGGTTCCTCTGAAAAAAGATTCAGTCAATAATAGTGATGAATTTGTATAAGAATTAATCAAGGATATTTCAGTTCACTGCTGTCCTTTTGTTTCCTTCCTTTTGGGTGTGATTACAGAATCTTGATTAGGTTGGAAGCTGACATGCAGGTCATTGCATACAATTTCTGTGCAATTCAATACTCAAGGTCCACGTGGCAAACTGGCCTGCTGATCTGTGTTGTTCTCGTGGGCCACCACATGGATAGGCCATGTCCCAAAAGGCCAGGGGATTGGAATCTGGTAGCCAATCTGATAAGTGGCCTCCAAATGGATTGTTCTGCTGGTAGAACTGACTGCTGGATGTCAGCGTTGCCCAATCTGTGATCTTTTGGCCTATGGCCCATCCACAATGCCCCACCTGACCAACGGTCCCAATCACAAGACATGTTTACGGCATGTCTAAAGTTGATGAGAGAACGGAATGGATTTTTATATTTCTTTTCTTTTCTATTCCTTTTTTCTTTTTTTTTTTGTAGTGGACGACCTGCATATTAGCATTTAGCATCAGGACTTTTTATTTTTATTTTTTGACACACGCACTCACACCCCACGCACACCCAGTCACGCACAATCCCACAACATAGTGGAATTTCACCACAATGGGTACTCGAACCCATGACTCGGTGTTGAAATTCTTGTTAGTCTACCACCGAGGAGGCATGAGTAAGGACCCTAGCATTAGGACTTAAGATCTAGTGGGCCATCTGAAGATAAGTCACAGACAAAATCACACGGATCAACGGTTACACCAATGGATTGTTGAGAAAAAAAAGTTTATGAAAGAGCAGTGGTTGGTCCACATTTCATTGGGTGAGAATTGTTCCCATCCGATCGGACGGCAAAGATCCTCCAATCACTGCGACTTCTGGGCCATTTGAGCCTATGCTAGATGAGGAGTTCATACGCATTGACCTAAATTGTACACGTGGGAAAGATGAAGCTCAAATCAAACCGTCCAAATTGTGGCTCCGCATCAGTTGGATCATAGACCCAAAACTACACTTCGTCTGATGACCTAATTGGCCTATTGACGGACATCGATTGGATGGTTAAACTGGAAAGTAGTCAATGGTCTGAATTTGTCTCACCATTGATAATAACAAATCCCAACAATACTACAATGATAATAACAAGCCAAACAATAATGTCTCACCAAACACATTCAAAAGGTACCAAAACATATGAATGCATACCTATGCTCACACATATAATGAAATAGAGAGATGAGAAAATTAGTCGAAATGGTTTCATTATTAAACCACTATACTAACTGCTACAAAGTTGTCTGTCCCATTTTTAGAGATTGAGAGGTTATTCAAAGCAAAATTAAGATATGAGGTGACCCATCACATACCTGTACAAAGTGTCTTCATCCAACAACTTAAAAGTACACTAAATCTTAAAAATGGCACAAAAAAAGGAAACTTCATGCAAACATAATCATTATAACAGTACCTAAGGTGAGGACATTCACATGAAATGTGTTTGGTGTACCCTAAATAATATTTGCAGCCAATCAAGTCATCGATTTTCAGCTAAATTGAGGAATATGGCTGTACATTGCTCATCCTTGGAAAGGATATTATTAACTGATAAGAAATTGTTGTTGCTAAGCTTTTAATATATGTTTCATGGCATCCACAACTTTCGACGTGCATAATTTTTTTTTTTTTTTCCATCCATTGATTATTTTGATTGGCAATGTCTTAATAGCATCAACGACACTATCTATAGCAGAACTAAGTATGTCATAGTGACGTTCTGACTTTGCTTTATTTTATTTTTTAAAAATTGTTTGTACTATTTGTATTTTCTAATTTAGCAGGAAATCCTCGTGAAGACAATTTCGATAGTAAAAAGACTATCTTATCTCTGTCCTATTATTGCCACAATCGTCAAATGATAGTTGTAGTGTGTCGTGGATATGCTAATTTGAATATGTGGTAAACTCTTATGGATCCCTTGTCCTGGGAGAACCAGATACAAGCACCTTGTTGTTAGTTTGTGCATATTTGCACGTGTTTGATCATTCGTAATTATGAAAGCAAGATTATTGAATCAATCAATAACTTCCCACAGATGTTATCTATATAAGGATGTGACTATTTATGTATATAAAAATATAAGTAATTAATCAATTTGTAAGTGTGTAGATGTAAATGCAACAAACAACAGATATGAGGCTTGCATGGGACTGCATACCTCACCAACATTTTCCTCACACACACATAAATTTTCGTTATCATTCTTAAATGGTTTTGGATGTTAATCATTATGAGGAATATTAGATAACATCACGAATGTTTCAATGAGTATGTTATTTAAACACCTGGCATGCATCCATTTTGGAGCCATTGTCTCCCTTATGTCCACAATTTACCTACCTTATGAATGTTTCAATGAGTATGTTATTGATCTATTCAGTTCACCTAATTTTAAAGTTTTAGTTAAGAATTTTGGATAAAGACTTGTTGGTCGACTTTTGGGTAGGTTTTAGCTGGTCATGGTGTAGACATCGAAATAACTGTATGTTTCATAGGAGTCATTCTATCTATAGATCTGTGGTATATATTGATCATAATAAATAGTACAAATTTTTTTTTAAAAAGAATGGTAATATGAAATTAATCAATTATGAATGTTAGGTAATGTACACTATTACACTTACACAAAATTTCAAACAGTTAATAGAGCATCATATCATATTAGTGGTAGCAAAGGAGGATGCAATAAGCAATGTGATTTATGTTGGAACCGCTAGTTAGAAAGTGTCAATACAAACTCATTAATAATGTTTCATTTACGGATATTTGGATGTGAGTCCGAGGATATTCTATTTGCAATTTTGTCCATTTTCGCCGACTATGCTTTTTTGTCACATTGTGTTACATTTAGTAATAATTGTACCTCTATGTTTATGCCAACCTTAACATATAAAGGTGTGATGTCTTCATGAATACGATTGTCGTCATCCTTGCTTTGACCTAAAATCCAAATGAAGTTGTACAAGGTTTATTCAGAATATAAAAATGAGCTTCAGGTATGTCGGTAATTAAACAATTACTTCTTGTTGGCTAGTGTTTCCTCGATTTGATACTAATGCAGATGGTAATGTGCGCTATAGTAGGGAGCTATGAAACTTAGGGCCTGTTTGATTTCATATGGATGTCGTAAATGCATATTTCCAGAGCATTTATTACACCCCTGTGCACTTTTGGGTGAAAAGTCGCCTCTTATCATATCAAATTTCCGTGTTTGAAAAAACAAACTTTTTACGAAAACCACCCATAATTACTATTTTTCATGTTTGAAAAGCACATAGGAAAATGTCTTAAAAACACTCACGTTTTAGACCACTGAAAGTCTCGGAGACACGCACGTTGTAGACCAACGAAAGTCTTAGTCACCATTGTTTCTTGTCGTGTAGTCAATCTCAGATTAGGATCAACTTCATTTTTACTATCCTACCATAAATTGAACATTCAAATTGGATGTATGGCATGAATGTAAGGAACATACATGAAAATGGCCCCACAGCCCGGGATCCACCGCGGCCATGCCCTACGGACAGGGAAACAACAATGTTTATGTGTAGAACACGTGAGGGTAGAAAGTGTTTATAAAATCCGAATCGTTCAAAATGTGGGCCTCCTGTTAACAAGTGCTTACTCAAAAAAACATATGGCCATTGATCGCACAGATGTATCATGTTGATACATGTGCCATGTGGATGTTTCAAACAGACCTTACCTTCCCAACAAAACCAAAAAACTAAAAAAACCACATGTCCAAAATTACAAATGATCCATGGGTCTACCCTATATAGTGAAGTTATTGGACCACTATTGTAAAAGTACTATGATGCATCCATCGACTAGAAGCATCAACGATAGAAGACCATTAGCTGAAATTCCAGAACTATAACAGCAACACTGAAAACAATAAACAAAACCAGCGTCGAGTCACGATCAAAGTCACTACAGCCAATTAAGTTCCCAGGGTTGCCTATACGTGTCGTTGCTGATATCATGGGAGCAGGCATATTAGGTGCGAAGTAGCAACTGGATGCCTCGTCAACACCAATGCCTGTGTGATTTGGTATGACATCACCTATAAATGCGCCCCATGCAATAAACACCTCCTCCACATACTTGTATGACCTGAATTGAGCATGGCTGTACCCCTCAACTTGGAATTTGCATTCCTCCCAAGTGTAATATATTCCTAATTGTCTTCCTATGAACACCACCTGGAATTTGGCCATCTGTTCAAAAGTCATTACTCATCGTTAGATTATCCATAATTATAAGCAGTTACATACCAGGTAATATTTGATCGTAACAAGTGTCGTCGTGACTTGCACGTAAGTTAAATCTGCATGTAATTCAAACAGATAATAATACATCCCCATGATAAAACTACAAGAAGATCCAACTAACTATGTATGTCAATGCACTTTATGTGTTCAAATACCAGCGTCGGAATTATATCTAAAAGTGGTCCAAAAAATAAGCGTTTTATCCAAAGTTGTATAAGTAAAAAATGTATTATAATTAAATATTGTCCACAATGCAAAGCTTACGAATGACTGGTTCAACAGTCAAGCAAGGCACAATGTTCCTTTAGATGTGGGGTCTATCCCCATTCAGCAACATCCGTACAAATGAAATTCTCTTCTCTTTAGCAAAGTTAAGGAAGGTGGCCCTGTATGATTCTTCTTTAGATAACAATTTCGTCACCCATAGTACCTCATCAGCCTTTAGTCCTTCCAACTCTTTCAAGGCCGGTATAATCTGTGACATCCGACCAAAGTTCTTACCCTTGTTGATTGAAATTGCAATTGATTTCGTGGGTCCCCCAATATCGACCATCCCAGTGTTAATCATATCAACTGGTCGCTCCACTCTCAATCTCTTCTTAGAATTAACAGTGGAATTTGTGTTAGCTGAGGCATTCCCGTTCTGTGTTGGACTCGGATGGGAAATATTGTTACCTCTACGGCTGTCGTAAGACCAATGGATATTTTTGGTGCGTTGTCTCCAAGATCTTCAGAAGATATAATGTTAATATCATCATTCAGATCGACTGTGTGGGTAGACGAAACCTCGGTATCTCTCCATTGAGGAGTGGTAGCACCAAGAGGGAAGTTGCTAGTGACACATGCTTTACCGGTTGCTCTGTCATTTTCGAATATGTACTCAAGATCATCGTACTTTGGCATTGGTTTGCCACGAAACTGAGTAACATCTGGATGAGACTAAACACAATATAAAAAACAACCAGTCATTAATATTGCATAGGTATGATGAAATATATTTTTAACTTAATTCCAGTTATACCTTAATATAGTCCATCCACACTTCATTTGAAGTGATGATAGCTTGTAAGTCTAGGTCTTATACAAATTCAGATGCACTGCACATATCTCTGACAGTAAAGTAGTTCTTTTTCATTGTGTGAATGCGATTTTTAACGTTCCCATTATTGATCTTGAGGCCTAACTTCAACCTCATGCTGTCAACGACTCCCTTATAAGATTCTTTTTTAAAGCTAGCACCACTTTTTCGTCCTGCAAGGACTAGCTTCATCAGTCCATCGATTAATATGCCGTCCGTATCATCCTTTCAACGAAAAACACCTCTATAAGATTGGTCATCAAGTGATCTGTTCATGGTATGCTTTCTGGGAGATGTCTATGGGGTACTAGTAGGTGAACCTATGAAATTTTTCATCGGAGTAAACATAAAGGATATCATTTATTCGGTGATATAGAACTGCTTCAGTCTACCTCAATCTACAAGAAGATCAATTAGGAATGCAAGTAGAAAAATTTGTCATTATTAAGATGATATATTACGTCCTTTAAATAAATTAGTAGTGGAAGCATACCCCATTCAAAGAAAGTAGATATGTTAATTAAACAAAATATGCAGCAACAACATGGGTGATTTAGTAATGAGATTCCTGAATGCTACTTCAGGAATGTCTGAACATGTTCGTCTTATTACACAGTATCTAATTTATTTGACTTACTGGATAAGCTTGGTTCCACATTTTGGACTCAATTTCATCGCGTGTTCTTGACCACTAATCTCTTTGACATTCAGAAACACACGACCTTCATTGAGGACGGACACTTCAATAGGTGATGGGATCATACCATCAGCACCAGAACTAGACGACCCCTCAAACTCAACCATGTCATCGTCTCCTAACGTTCTTATGAAGTTGTATAACATACAATAAGCTAACATTATCTTCACTTGAGTTTCAATGAGATATTGTGGAGCTATCTTCAGAATTGGGAACCTAACTCTCAAAACTCCAAAGCATATTTTTAATACGTTCCGTAGTTGTGCATGACGATAATTGAATAACTCCCGAGCATTGGATGGTTTCCGACTTGTACGACACTCACTGAGATGGTAACGTACACTGCGATATGGGGCCATGAAACCGAGATAGTGCGCATATCCTGCATCTACTATGTAGTATTTACATACATTTTGAATTTTTTTCGTCAATTGCATTCCTTATTCCTTCAATGCTATGAACAATTCAGAGTGCTTGATGTCGATGGGTTTACCATAGGGGATTACGAAAAGATCGCTTAAGTGAGTCAAAACATTTTGCAAAACGCGTGTATCCGATGCAGAACTTTTCCATCCTTCTAACACGTATAAACAAACTTCATGTCAAACTTGCAAACTGCCATGACATTTTGGGATATGAATTCTTTCCTATTTCAATAGACAACACTATCCGTAGATGCTACAAAAGTAGGAATGTGTCCCATCTATCACATCGATATAATCCTAAGTCAAACTTGACAAATGTTAGGTGATATTGCCCTTTGTATTTTGATGACCATGGACCTTACAAAACTGTAAAAAATATATGTGATATCATACCTAAAAGTACTTAGCCCATGTGGGTTCGATGAAATCTCGACTGCAGTCTCAAGTGTAAGTAGTGTAACAAAATTTGCATATAAAGAAACGATTGCATTCAATACTTGATTAAAGTATTGGCTTACCTTTTCGCCTGACCTTACGAAATAATGTCCAATCACTCGGTTCCGGACATTGTGACTTAACGTATGGATAAATATGACAAGCTGCTCTTCCGTACTTATATGTTTCGCATCAGCCAACAAACTCTTGTCTCGTAAAATTGAGCAAAGATTGAAGAACGTAGTCTTCTTCATCTATAGCTACGGACGTAATCAGTCTCCATTGCCCTAATAATCCCATCGATAATACGAGCACGGTCATAATCAGCAGACCTAGGAGGGTTATGAAAGAGGTATGTGCGGCAATACTCCCCTACTATTATTGTAGCAAATCCCGTAACCAATATTACTGCAAAGAATTCTTGCTCTTCATCTGTCCAGTTGCTCCCAGCCATATTGATTCACCTCTCTCTATATAAGATGCATGTGAATTTGATCAGAACGGTGACACTATATTTAATGGATGACTAACTATACATCGACCAGTCTAACTGAACACTTGATAGGGTTGAGTTCAGATGAGATAGAGTGTATACTTGTATGCCAAGATGTCAGGATGAATGGTGGTTTCCTTTACAAGAGAAACAGTCAATCATTTGATCATCTCAGCACATGGGCCAACTATAGATGCTATCTGCTGCTTTCCAACTCCATATTTCCAAGTAATTTGGATGACATGTATCCTCTAATAAAGTGTCAACGATAGATCAGACTAATATTTTATTGCAACAAAAAATAGACAACGGTTTGTATATATTACGTACCTCTTCCATACAAGAGTCCCACAAAGTTATATGGTCCAATGATTAGAGCCATCCATCAAATGAGCACCACTTGATGGTGACCTCCATTTCAATAATCATGCTGAAAGGACCATTGCATTGTAGGATTGAATACAGTCCATTGGAAATTAGTCCACATTTCCACTTGAATTTCAATAGCCAGGATCATCCTTCCACCACAAGTTTCTTAGCACGGCCCATCTAAGACAGCTCCCAGAACACGGGCGGTTCTGATCATCAGACCATTGTACATGTAAGCCCCACTTAGGTGACACATGGCTGTTGATCCCATGTCATGCCTAGGCAAAATGAACTCGTACCAAAATACTAGAGTCATAATCGAATAGGGTACTGAGGCACTCAGTATGCTCTGATCGTACTGAGTAAACTATATTATCTCCATCTTCAATATATGTGGTCTATCTACCCATTTTTCCATCTAATTTAATGAGTTGAGCCCATAATTAAAGCACATCCAAAGATTACGTAGATAATATCACTGTTGAAACATTTCTCGGCCCCCATCCATTTTTCTCATGGGTTTACCTCAATCCAACACTTTCTTGTGGTGTTGTCCATTTTATTGCAACAAAAATACACAACGGATTTTCAATCCAACACTTTCCTCAGTCCATGCTAGTATTGGGTAAAATGGATGGATGGAGTGGAACAGATACATAAATCATGGTGGACCTCACAGAGTATACTAAGAAGGCTGAGCTGCAAGTTACTCACTACGCAATCCACTTCCACCCGTCTTTCCAGCCACTTGGATTGCGTACTGAGTCGCTCCACTCTTGCTCGCATATCGTACTGAGTAAACACTGTTGGGCCCACTGTGAATTCATGTGGTTTATCCATGTCGTCCATCCGGTTTTGCAGATCATTATAGTGGTTGAGTCAAAAATTGAAATATATAAAAATCTCAATTAGACATTACGAAAGGAAACAATGGAAATATTGATTTCTACCTTTGTAACCTTTCTTAAGCCCCCAGTGTTGTTTATTTGTCATCCAAACTGTTCATGAGATCACATCGACGTGGATGAAGGGAAAACACAAATATTATCTTGATCTGACCAAATTCTATCTCCCTGTGGGATCGACCCTGTATTCACGGGATACTACTTACGAACCTCTGCACTTGGAGGCAAGCAATCATCTATCCACAACGTCCATCTGTTTTTCCCTCTCATTGCAGTGGCTTATCCGAAAATTAAAGAATGCCAAAAGCTCAAGTGGGCCACACCACGAGAAACATTGGGAATAATGACTTCCACCGTTTAAACCTTGGTAGGGCTCACAGTGATGTTTATTTGTTATCCAACCCGTTCATAAGATCACAAAGACGTGGATGAAGGGAAAACACAAAAAAGCAGATTGATCCAGAACTTCACTGGCCCCCAAGAAATTTTGATTGTAGAATTTCAATTAACATTGTTTCACATGGTGAGGTCCGCTCGAGATTTGAATATACTGCATTTTTTGACTAGAGCCCTCAAATTTTCTGTTAAAATGGATGGATGGAGTGGATAAAATATGTAACTCATGGTGGACTCCACAAAGTTTACTTAGTACGATTAGCATGCTGAGTTAATCAATATGCAATCCGTGTCTCCTAGCATGACGCTTCTGTTTATCCACGCCGTCCATTATTCTATTTCATTGTGGTAAGGGGCGCCCAGAAAGATGAGGCAGATAGAATATTCAAGTGAACCACACCATATATATATATATATATATATATATATATATATATATATATATATATATATATATATATATATATATATATATATATATATATATATATTGCGGTAGATGCAAGAGATGCGATGGATGACGTGGATGAAAAAACACATCATGGTGGGCCACCCATATGAGATTCCGTTTGTGGTTACAGACAGACAGAGAATGCACTCAATCAGCCCCACAAGAAAATCCTATGTTGAGTGGAATCCACTTTAACAGGAGCCGTAAAACCAATAAACAAAGCCAGCTCTTTCAAGATCCAATAGAAGAGAAGGGTAGATCAGGCCTTGCGGAAGACTGTGATTCCCCACAGAGACACGCATACAGAACTCTCTTGTTGGCCTCCAATAGGAAGGGTACATGCATGTATCATCATTGTTGTACATCATCAAATATGACCACCAAAATAGGGAAGATGATGGAGTCTAGAGATCTGGCTGAGACTGCATACCTGTGAACGACTTCTTCCTCCTGTACCTGTCTGAACTCCTCACCGATGGCCGGAATATTCCACCAACAAAACCAACTATTCCTCACTTGTGAGGAGGAAGATGAAGAATCAATTATCAGCGAAGAGTAGTATTATCTCTGACTTAACGATGAAAGCATACAGATAGATATTGTAGTATTTTTCGGGAGAGAAGGAGCGGATCATACCTGCGCCGGAGTTGGAGTGGGTGGAAGCCTCCAGACAGAGAAAATGGAGCAATATAAGAAGCAAAGTTAGGACTCGTCAAGAGTGCTCCAGCAGAGCAGCGAGATAGGAGCAATGTCTTGTCACTCCCTCAAGGAGAGATCTCAGATTTCATGCGGGATTTTCCTTAGAAATCGCCACCCCCCCCGTTTCAGGAAATCCGATTTGTAGACCGCCCTTATCGGGTGCATTTATAGCGCCCACCAAACATGAGAACCTTTCTTAAGCCCCCAGTGTTGTTTATTTGTCATCCAAACTGTTCATGAGATCACATCGACGTGGATGAAGGGAAAACACAAATATTATCTTGATCTGACCAAATTCTATGGGCCCTAGCATGAAAATCGGATTGCGTATTGAGTTACTCAGTACGCTTTTATCGTATTGAGTAAACTCAGTTGGTCCTACTGTGAATGTGTGTGGTCTATTGTTGAGACTCAAATATTGCATAATTTTCCCCATTTATATCTTGGTTTTATGAACATAAATCATCTTAATATTTTATTTTACTCATGTATGTGTTGCAAGGTGAATTTAAGAGCTTGGATTGAAAAATTGTGCTAAAAAGTAAGAATTTGATGCTAAAAAATTACCAAGGCAAGGGATGGATCTTAGGAGACCAAGATTGAAGAATTCACATGTTAAAGATCCAAGAAAACCAAGTGAGGAATGAAGAGAATCGAAGATTTGAAGTGAAGAATCCTGAAATTGTTCTGAAAAAATGTATTTTGAAGCTGTGAAGTTTATTTTGGAAAACTACGCAGCAGGAAGTCTGTTTTAAACGAACTATGCAGCGAGAAGTCTATTTTGAAAAAATACGTATATTTTAGACGGTTTCTAAGGTTTTTCAACTTTATACGAAAATTGGAGTTCCCTACTTATAAATAGGGCTTCCTAGGGCATTCCTAAATATTATTCAAGGCATCCCAAAGTAAAATTTAGGATTTTTAAAAAGTTTTTAGTTTTATTAAAGCTTTGTAAGTTGGTTTTTTTAGATCTTTTCTATTTACAATTTTTTCTTTATTTCTTGTTGCTTTTTATTTCTGCAATTTAATTATGTTTTTCTAAGTTCCTTCTAGCCCAAGCTAGAAGGAAAGTACATGGGTTTAATATTTCTTTAAGATTATGATGATTGATTGTTTTAATGATGAGAAGAATGGTGTATGCGCGTTATCTATTATTTAGATTTTATTTTTTTATCCTCTTGTGAGATCCATATGTTTCCATCATATGAGATCCACATTGATGGATAGGCTTACCCTAGATCAATCAGATTTTTTAGATAGGAGATGTTCTCAACCTATTATATTTCTTTGATATTCATTATCCTATAGATATTGAATACTTAAAATCATTGGCGCTTGAGAATATATGTCAATGGTGCAAATCCATTATTTTCTAATCTTCGATATCATTTATTAAAATATTTAAACTGTTTTATTTTCCGATTAGGCTGACCATAGTGATGAGATCCTAGTTGTGTTATCTAAGTCATCATGATTTTGGAACATTGACCTATGTGTGAAACTTTGAAGCTTGGGTGTTATTTTATTCAGTTGAATTACATCCATTCAAAAATCTCAAAATCAAATCATCAGATTAATTTTTATTACTTAGTTTGTTTTGCATTTGATTTTTTTCTTCTTACAATTCATCTCCCTGTGGGATCGACCCTGTATTCACGGGATACTACTTACGAACCTCTGCACTTGGAGGCAAGCAATAAGTTTTTGGCACCGTTGCTGGGGAGAGACTGAGATAGATCAGATCTGTGCAAGATAACTAATGTAAATTTTCTTCTAAGGTAAGTTCTCTTCTAAACCCTCCAAATTTTCTGTAGATTTTTTTTTCTTCTCTTTTCTTTTTCTTTGAAAATAAATTCAGTTGAGTTTTTCAAGCACTAACTATGACATAAGGTTGCCCTGCTTGGGATTTTATCACCCAAGTGCTATGGTTGTCCTACAGTTGCTGTTTGATCACAAAGATCATCCGTTGAATCTATTTTCCAGATTAGCATAGTTTAATTTCTGCATTAGTTTTACTTTTATTTATTTATTTATTTTATTTATTTTTTTGTGTGGACTGAACCCTCATGGTTGGCCCTGCCACCTGAGTTGTTGATTTATCTTGCTTTGTGGATTGAACCCTCATGGTCAGCCCTGCCGCTTGGGTTGTTGATTTATTTTGCTTTGTGGATTGAACCCTCATGGTCGGCCTTGCCGCCTGGGTTGTTGGTTAAGTTTTTATTTTTATTTTAAGTATCATACTTGCTATTTGAATTAGTGGTATTTGTTGTGTGGTGTGGATGGTTTATGTCCCGTTGGAGTAGGGATCAAAACAATCGACTCTCCTCTGAAGGGGGACTAGTTCTAGGCCTTGATCATTTACTTAGAAGAGGCACTCAATATCACTTGGATTCCATGGCAGACCCAGTTGATAATCCAAATCCAAATCTGTCAGATCCAACTATATATCAAAATAGAGAAAATCAACATAATCCTCCTCTTGAGGATGAAAATGAAGTTCATAAGAATGTGTTAAACCAACCACGGACTTTACGTGAACATCTACACCCTGAAAGATCAACTTTACCATCTTGCATAGTGTTCCCTGCTCACACAGGGAACATTGATTTTAAACCAGATGTGATTCAATTAATTCCTAAATTTCATTGCTTAGATTCTGAAAGCCCCTACTTGCACCTCAAGGACTTTGAGGAAGTAATTACAATGTTACAAGTAAACAATGGCAATAGGGATGTACTTAAGCTTAGGTTATTCTCATTTTTTCTAAAGGATTGGGCCAAAGCATGGATCAACTCTCTAAGACCTAATACCATCACTTCATGGCAAGCCTTAAGTAGAGAGTTTTTGAAAAAATTCTTTCCTGAGCACAAAACAAATGCACTAAAACAAGAAATCATGTCATTCTCCCAAATGAACTATTTTTTCAAGTTTGAGAGCACTTCAAAAACATTCTAATTTCTTGTCCACATCATGGTTATGAACCATGGCACGTGATTGATGCTTTCCGAAAGGGGCTCACCATGGATACCCATCCGTTCATAGAGATGATGTGTGGTGGAACCTTTCTTGACAAAGATCATAATGAGGCTTGAGATTTTCTAGATATGTTAGCAGAGAATACGCAGACATGGGATGTCTCTGCTAAATCAGACCAAACTAGACCCATTCCTATAAAGAAAGCGGAAATATATGTCCTAAGAGAGGAAGACGACCTTAATGCAAAATTCGCTGCATTCGCTAGAAAGGTCAAAGCCTTGAAAATTAGGAAGGTTGATATGGTTAAAGCAAACACTTCCTTAGGTAATTTTTATAGCATTTGTGGTGGTATAGACCATGACACAAAGGATTGTCCAATAATCTCAGTTGTACAAAATATCACGCATGAGCATGATCAAGCAAATGCTATAAATAATTACCAAATGTCAGTTATGCAACCAATGGGAGACACGTACAATCCAAATTGGCGTAACCATCCTAATCTTAGTTGGAGGAATGAACCACAAATTAATGCGCCCAATGCACCTTAAATGCCTCTACAAAATAACTTCTTTGAGGCACCTAACAATGCACCATATGTGCCCCCACCAAAGCGATCATCTGTGGAGGATGCATTGACCACATTCATGAACTCTCAAGCTCAAATAAATCAGTCTCTAATCCAATCAAATCAGGAATTAAAGACAGCTGTGGCTAGGATTGAGACTCAACTAAATGATAGGAAAAAATGCACCCTTCCTTCTTAACCTATGCCAAACCCTAGAAACACATATTTCATTGGAGACTCAAATCCAAGTGAGCTACATCATGAACAAGCTAAGGCCATCATTACCTTGAAAAGTGAAAAAGAGGTCGATAACAAGATAATGCAACCGGTAGAAATACCAGAGGATGAACCACTGTCTCAAGAAAATGATGAACCGGCTATGGTTCAAGAGCCGTAATAGCAAAAGAATAAAGAGATTAAGTCACATGAGCCTCCAGTTCCATTATCATCTAGACTTCGGAATTCAATTGTCCCCATAAAATATCAAGAGGTGTTGGATGTGCTCCAAAAGGTTATTGTTAATATTCCTCTGCTTGATGCCATTAGACAAATTCCATCATATGCTAAATATCTCAAGGACTTGTGCACTATAAAGAGAAAATTAAATGTGCACAAAAAGGCCTTTCTTATTGAGAAAGTGAGCGCTATCATTCAACAAAGGGTTGTACCCAAATATAAAGACCCGGGAAGTCCCACTATTCCTTGTATTATTGAGAATTTTCAAATTGAGCATGCTTTGCTAGATTTGGGTGCAAGTGTCAACTTAGTATCTTATTCAGTTTACAAACAAATGGGGTTAGGCGAGCTTAAATCAACCACGATTACACTCCAACTCGCTGACCGCTCTATTAAGGTACCAAGGGGAATTTTAGAGGACGAGTTAGTCCAAGTGGATAAATTCTACTTCTCCATGGATTTTATTGTATTAGACACTGAACCATGTATAAATGCTAGAGCTCAAGTTAATTCCCATCATTTTAGGCCGCCCATTCCTAGCAACTTCAAATGCAATCATAAATTGCAAGAATGGAATGATGAACTTGTCTTTTGGTAACATGACTTTAGAGCTAAATATTTTCAATCTATGTAAACAGCCCATTGATAATAATGAAATCCATGAGCTGAATTTCATGGACTGCTTGATAGAAGAAGAGGAATTGGAACCTACTCTGACTGAGGAATTGATTCAAATAATTGGGGACTTGAAAAATTATGATTTAGAAAAAGTGCTTGTTGAAATTTCTGATGATAATGAGAGCACTACCACCCAGAACATTGGTATGTACCAATGGAGACCGCGCACTCAAATCCTATCTATCGAGGACTTGCGACCTCTGCCATCACCAACCAATGTTCCAAAGCTTGACTTAAAACTACTACCAAATGAGCTTAAGTATGTATACTTAGGTGAAAATAAAACTTATCCTGTAGTGATCTCTTCATTTTTAGACAAGGATCAAGAGATTAAATTGTTGAAATTTCTAAGGGACCACAAAGGAGCCTTGGGATGGACCATTTTTGACATCAAGGGTATAAGCCCTTCCATATGCACCCATCGGATCCATCTCGATGATAACGCCAAACCAATTAGATAACCTTAAAGGCGTCTCAATCCAAACATGATGGAAGTTGTAAAAAATGAGGTGATCAAATTATTGGATGTGGGAATCATCTACCCAATATCCGATAGTGTTTGGGTGAGTCCAACTCAAGTAGTCCCAAAGAAATCTGGAATAACTATTGTGCATAATTCTAATAATGAACTCATACCAATACGTGTCACCACTGGTTGGCGTATTTGCATTAACTATAGAAAATTGAACCAGGTCATAAAGAAGGACCATTTCCCTCTACCATTCATTGATCAAGTTTTAGAGAGGGTAGCAGGTCACTCCTTTTATAGTTTTCTTGATAGATATTCTGGATATAACCAAATAGAGATAGCCCTGGAAGACCAAGAGAAAACCACGTTCACTTGTCCATTTGGCACGTTTGCTTTCAAACGGATGCCATTTGGATTGTGTAACGCCCCCGTAACTTTCCAACGGTGTATGTTAAGTTTTTTTCAAATATAGTTGAGAAGTTTCTTGAAGTTTTCATGGACGACTTTTCTGTATTTGGGAGTAGTTTTGAGGAATGCCTCAACAATTTATCTCTTGTCTTATCTAGGTGTGAAGAGAAACACCTTGTTTTAAATTGGGAGAAATGTCATTTCATGGTTCAAAAGGGAATTGTTTTGTGCCATGTTATCTCCAAAAATGGAATCAAGGTAAATCGCTCAAAACTCGACATTATAGCTAATCTACCCATCCCCCGAACTGTTAGAGATATTAGATCACTTATAGGGCATGCTGGTTTTTATAGACGATTCATTAAGGACTTTAGTACCATTACTAGTCCCTTGACTAATCTTCTTCAAAAGGATGCTCCATTTAAGTGGACAAATGAGTGTGCAAGTGCCTTTAATAAAATTAAATCATCCATTACCACTGCACCTATCATGCGTCCACCAGATTGGACACTTCCTTTTGAACTCATGTGCGATGCAAGTGATTGTACCATAGGGGTTGTTTTAGGCCAAAGGAAAGATAAATGGCCCTACGTTATTCACTATGCGAGTAAAACTCTAAACTCGACCCAAGTGAACTACTCAACAACTGAAAAAGAGTTACTTACAGTAGTTTTTGCTTTGGATAAGTTTAGGTCCTACTTGTTGGGATTCAAATTGGTCATTTTCACGGACCACTCGGCTTTGAAATATTTGTTATCTAAGAAGGATGCAAAGCTGAGACTTTTGAGATGGATCCTCCTACTCCAAGAAATTGACTTAGAGATAAAGGATAAGAAATGAGTAGAAAATGTAGAGGCTGATCACCTTTCTAGATTGGTGTTAGATGATTCCGCTGAGGATATGCATATCTAGGACACTTTTCCTGATGAACAATTATTTGTAATATCCAAATTGCCTTGGTATGTGGACATAGTGAACTATCTTGTAACGGGAAAAATGTCATATCATTGGAAGTCACAAGATAGGAAGCGTTTTAAAACCGAGGTTATGAACTTCTTCTGGGATGACCCGTATTTATATAAATATAGGATTGATCAGATTTTTAGACGTTGTGTCCCAAATGATGAAGTTCAGAGTGTTATTTCCTTTTGTCACATGAAAATATGTGGTTGCTATTTTTCTGCTAAGAAAATCACTGTAAAAATCCTAAAGTGTGGTTTTTACTGGCCCACCATGTTTAAAGACACTCATGCTTTCTGTGTTGTTTGTGTAGATGTCAAAGGTTGGGAAGAGTGTCCCAGCGCAACATGATGCCTTTATCCTCAATTTTACCATTATAGATTTTTTATTGTTGGGGTATTGATTTTATGGGCCCATTTTCATTTTCTTTTGGATTTCTTTATATATTGGTTGGTGTGGACCATGTTTCAAAGTAGATTGAGACAGTTCCAAGTAGGACCAATGACAACAAAGTGGTCATATAATTCCTCAAGAAAAATATTTTTGCTAGATTTGGAACTCCAAAGGCCATCATTAGTGATGGCGGGTCTCACTTTTGCAATATGACATTTGAGGCTTTGATGAAAAAATATGGCATTAAGCATAAAGTGAACACCCCATACCACCCACAAACGAACGAACAAGCTGAGATTTCTAATCGAAAAATCAAACATTTTAGAGAAAACTATAAAGCCAGATAGGAAGGATTGGTCCCTCAGACTATCCAATGCTTTATGGGCTTATAGGACTGCTTATAAGACCTCGATTGGAATGTCTCCATACAAATTGGTGTACGGGAAGGCTTGCCACTTGCCCGTGAAATTGGAACATAAAGCCTACTGGGCAATAAAGAAATTAAACTTTGATATGGATCAAGCAAGTGAACAAAAGAAAATAGAATTGAATGAATTAGAGGAGCTGAGGAGAGACTCCTATGAAAATTCTAAAATCTACAAAGAGAGGACCAAAGCTTTTCATGACAAAAATATCTTGAGGAAGAATTTTGAACCTCAGTAAAAGGTCCTATTGTACAATTCCCTTCTCCAGTTCTTTCCAGGAAAGTTAAGATCAAGATGGACAAGGCCCTTCATTATGAAGAATGTTTATACTCATGGGGCTGTTGAAATTGAGAATCCACGTAATGGTGTACAAGGTTAATGGTCAGAGATTGAAGCCTTATGTGGAAAACTTTTATTTGGGAGAGGAGTCATTCCCTCTTCATGAGACAGAATATTCAGATTGATGCTCCTGGTCTGACGGAGCATTTGTGTAGGATTTGTATCATATTCAATTTTTTTTAGTGTTACATAGCAGGTGGGTTTTTTATGGTAGGTACTATCCACCCTTTCTTTTATTTTTATGTTGTCTGCATTACATTATCATTATATTGAGGACAATGTAGATTTTAGGTTGGGGGGTGTGGATAGTCATCCATGTGAAAGTTTTTTTTTTTTTTTTGGATTTCAGTTTATTTTATTATTATTTTTATTATTTTTAGGTTTCAGTTAGGTTTAAGTTTAATTTCAACATTTTCAAAATAATATTTTTATATACAAGAATGTGAACATGATATTTTACGAATTCCAAAGGTAAAATTAATACTTAGTCTAGGTTGATAGTAGTCAGAAATTTGATAATTGAAAATTATAGACTTGAGTTCAATTATCTAATCACTAGTTTAAAGTGAGTTGTAATTTGATGTACTGAATTCACAATACACCCTAGCTAACTAAGTGATGAATATGATATGTGAACTAGAATAACAAATTTTGATTCAAACAAGGTTGAATGAACTAGTACCATTAATATATACTTAAAAGAGAGAATATTGAAGGAAAAAAATGATGGAAAAAGAAAATTTTATTATAGAGTATGAATGCAATGACCATAACAATCGTGTCAGTAATCCGGAGTAAGGATACCTAAGTATCCATTACTGTTACCATTACAAGTACGATACCTTAGGTTATGAAGCAAACCCGGTGGGAATCTTCATCTAAGGGTGGTCTATAATAATGAGGATATGATGATAAAAGAAGAAATGTCTTGAAAAAAATGAGATAACTAGAAATTTCATATTCTTGGGATGATTGAAAGGAGTTAGGATAGGGAACATGCATATTTCTTAAAGTTAGACTAGTGTCACGAAGCACCTAAGGATATTGGGTTATAACTCAAGGATGTAATGGATTAAAAAATTGAGATTCTAACTAACTTCAGACTTAGAGTAAGTATTGCTTTGTTTTGAATTCATATTATGAATGGAGGCATAATTGTATAAATTTTTTAGTGTTGAAATATTTTTCTTGTTTTCAATGTTTGTGGGTAACATCTCTGGAAACCCTCACGAGACTATAACTCGTCCACTAGGGGAAACCTAGGGGTTTAAAGGCTTGTTGCATATGCTAAATGCAATCGAGATTACTTGCGAAAGTGGTGTAGTTAGAATTTTATTTTCATTTTAATTTTCTTTCTAGAATTAATTTTTATTTTTATTTTTATTTTTCTTCGCTTATTTTGCTCGGGACTAGCAAAATGATGGTTGGGGGGTGTGTTGAGACTCAAATATTGTATAATTTTCTCCATTTATATTTTGGTTTTATGAACATAAATCATCTTAATATTTTATTTTACTCATGTATGTGTTGCAAGGTGAATTTAAGAGCTTGGATTGAAAAATGGTACTAAGAATTTGATGCTAAAAAATCACCAAGGCAAGGGATGGATCTTAGGAGACCAAGATTGAAGAATTCACATGTTAAAGATCCAAGAAAACCAAGTAAGGAATGAAGAGAATCGAAGATCTGAAGTGAAGAATCCTGAAATCGTTCTGAAAAAATGTATTCTGAAGCTGGGAAGTTTATTTTGGAAAACTACACAGCAGGAAGTCTGTTTTAAACGAACTATGCAGCGAGAAGTCTATTTTGGAAAAATATGTATATTTTAGACGGTTTCTAGGGTTTTCAACTTTATACGAAAATTGGAGTTCCCTACTTATAAATAGGGCTTCCTAGGGCATTCCTAAATATTATTCAAGGCATCCCAAAGTAAAATTTAGGGTTTTTAAAGAATTTTTAGTTTTATTAAAGCTTTGTAAGTTGGTTTTTTTAGATCTTTTCTATTTGTAATTTTTTCTTTATTTCTTGTTGCTTTTTATTTTTACAATTTAATTATATTTTTCTAAGTTCCTTCTAGCCCAAGCTAGAAGGGAAGCACATGGGTTTAATATTTCTTTAAGATTATGATGATTGATTGTTTTAATGATGAGAAGAATGGTGTATGTGCGTTATCTATTATTTAGGTTTTGTTTTTTTATCCTCTTGTGAGATCCATATGTTTCCATCATATGAGATCCACATTGATGGATAGGCTTATCCTAGATCAATCAGATTTCCTAGATAGGAGATGTTCTCAACCTGTTATATTTCTTTGATATTCATTATCCTATAGATATTGAATACTTAAAATCACTGGCGCTTGAGAATATATGTCAATGGTGCAAATCCATTATTTTCTAATCTCCTATATCATTTATTAAAATATTTAAACTGTTTTATTTTCCGATTAGGCTGACCATAGTGATCAGATCCTAGTTGTGTTATCCAAGTCGTCATGATTTTGGAACATTAACCTATATGTGAAACTTTGAAGCTTGGGTGCTATTTTATTCAGTTGAATTACATCCATTCAAAAATCTTAAAATCAAATCATCAGATTAATTTTTATTACTTAGTTTGTTTTGCATTTGATTTTTTTTTTCTCACAATTCATCTCCCTGTGGGATCGACCCTGTATTCACGGGATACTACTTACGAACCTCTGCACTTGGAGGCAAGCAATCATCTATCCACAACGTCCATCTGTTTTTCCCTCTCATTGCAGTGGCTTATCCGAAAATTAAAGAATGCCAAAAGCTCAAGTGGGCCACACCACGAGAAACATTGGGAATAATGACTTCCACCGTTGAAACCTTGGTAGGGCTCACAGTGATGTTTATTTGTTATCCAACCCGTTCATAAGATCACAAAGACGTGGATGAAGGGAAAACACAAAAAAACAGATTGATCCAGAACTTCACTGGCCCCCAAGAAATTTTGATTGTAGAATTTCAATTAACATTGTTTCACATGGTGAGGTCCGCTCGAGATTTGAATATACTGCATTTTTTGACTAGAGCCCTCAAATTTTCTGTTAAAATGGATGGATGGAGTGGATAAAATATGTAACTCATGGTGGACTCCACAAAGTTTACTTAGTACGATTAGCATGCTGAGTTAATCAATATGCAATCCGTGTCTCCTAGCATGACGCTTCTGTTTATCCACGCCGTCCATTATTCTATTTCATTGTGGTAAGGGGCGCCCAGAAAGATGA